>NW_027449735.1:47500-52500 GCF_964194025.1 Convolutriloba macropyga
GGGGTTCCAGTTGGAGCCGGTATCTCACTTTCCCCCCTAGGGGAGAAATCCAATTTATTGGATTTCGTTGAGTGCTTTAATATCGTCCTCATCAAGGTCTGAGATGGTGTCTGGTTGGGGCGATGATGGGGGCGTCTTGTAGATCAAAAAGCTGGCTGGGCTCTTCTGTGTTTCCGCTTGGGGAAGCTTTGTTCGTTCGTCCTTGTTTGACATAAGTGGTTGTTTTGATTTTGCGGATGCCATCTCTCCATTTGGAGCTTGCTCTGATTGAGGCGATTGAATATGGTCTGCTCCGTTCGGGGAGTTTGACGTGTCCAGGTAGATCACTTGTGGTTCTGGGCTATTGGTAGGTTCTACTTGTTCATTGTGTTCTTTTTCAGCGTTGATCGTGTTGATCTTTTTGACAATTTTGTCTAGTTTCTTTGTTGATTTGTTGAAGTCTAGATCTTGGTTGTTGTCTCTCAGGGTATTGGTGTCCAATGATGTTGATGCGATTAGCTGGGGACTTTGTGTTTGAGGACTCATTGTGCTAGTTTCCATAAAGTCAGTAGGATCGTTACTGGTTATGATCTCGAACGGCTTGTTTCCGGGTATGTCGGTGTCGACATTGAATATCTGGATCGACGGTGGCTGAGGAGTTGGTGTGTTGAAAATGAGGAAGGACCTGTTTGTATCGGTGTCTGATGTTGTCGAAGGGAGTCTCCGTGTGGAGGCTGTCATTGAATGTTTGAGTGCTGCCTGTTTAGCTTTTTCGTTAAAGCTTTGGACTAGAGTGCTCTGTTTGTTTTTTAGTTTATTGCTTCCTTTTGGGTGTTGTTGCTCCCTTTGGTTCTTCGTTGCCAGTTTGATTACTTTTTCTTTTGACCATTTTGTGTTGATTGGTTCTTTTTTGCAAGTCCTCTTTTTGGGTTTGTTGCTAGATTCGAGGTCTGATCTTGTCCTTTTGGGGGCGCTCGTTGCTGGTTTGCTTTGTGTTCTTGATGGTCCTGGAGTATCTTGAGATTCGTTGTTGTTGGGAGGCTTCTCATAGGTGCGCTTTTGCTGTTCTTTGTGTTTTGTTTGGCTTCTTCTAAACAGAATTTTTTGATTTTTTCTTGATTTCTTCTATATTCTCCTATTGTTTTACATGCGACCATGTGGATCAAGCGTGGTTTTGTTTCTGGTAACGGTTTTGTTTCTGTAGCAATTGCTATGTCATTTTTCCTTATTACTGTGTTTTTTGTTAATGGGGTATCAATCGTTATTGTGTGAGGCGTATAGTTTTTTATGGTGCCATCTTGTATAATGTTCCATTGAGGTGCTAAGGTGTTTCTTGGTTCTTTCGTTTTTCTGGCAATTGATTTACGCGCTACGTTACGTTTGTTGTATATTATTTTCGTTGTCTTATCTCCTATGGAGAAGTGTAATTCTGAAGGGCTTATCTTACTTGGTGATTTGGAAATCAATGGTTGATTTTCAGAGTCGTCTGAGTCCAAGTGTGTGGGGGAAGCGCTTTGTGTGTTGTATTGGATGTCCAATTCATCTTCTGAGCTTCCGTCTCTTCTCCACATTTCTTCTTGGGTCAGCGCATCGTGGCGTAGAAATTTCTTGTCTAAACATTTATCTATGAGTTTTTTATATCAAAGGTTTTTGATGGATGGTTTGGTTAGCATGTTGGATAATTCCGTGTTTGGCTTTCTGCCGAAATGTGCCTCAAATGGGGTAACTTTTGTTGTTTTGTTAGGAATGAGGCGTATGTTTTCGATTATGCTTGCTATTCTAGCACTTAGTGTTTCGGAGCTCCACATGGGGTCTATATATAGTACTGCCAAGCGTCGTTTTAATGTTTGGATTAGTCTCTCTACCATTCCAGTTCCCCTGTGATCTCCAGCTGGAGCTAATATTAGCTTAATGTTTCTGTTTTTGCAAAATATTTCAAATTCTTTTGCCTTAAACGCTTGAGCTTGATCGCAACGGATTGACCGTGGGATACCATGTATTTTGCAGTAGCGTTCGAGATAATCTATTGCGGTTTCTGTGTGGCAATTGTGGAATAGTTCAGCGTTAGGGTATCGTGAGAGACGGTCTACTGTTACTAAGATATAGTTATTTTGTGTAGTATTCTTGTATGGTATGGGGCCGGCGAAATGCATTTGGATTTCTTGGTTTGGTTCTATTAGTCTAGGTAATTGTCCTAATTTTGTTTTGGGTATTAGTGCTTTAAGGTTTTCACCTTTATCTATACATTGTCTGCAAGCTTTTGCTTTGGAGACAATCTCCGAATGAATATGTGGCCCCATATCAGTTTTGCAAGTGCGAGCATTCCCGCTTGGCCAGGGTGGTTGTGGTGAATTGTATCCAGTACGAGCTGTTTTAATCGCGAAGGTATAACTAATCGGTTGTCGTATAGTAAGCAATTTGTAGGGGTAACTGAAAGGTCCCTTCTAATTCGGTAGTAGAGTGGATTTACTTTTTTGAGATCTTCCCAATTCTCTGTTTTTACATAATCAATGATAATTTTTAGCTCTTTCTGTGACGCCTCTGATAACAGTTCTTCGTTAAATACTTTAGTCAAGTTTAGTCGATATAGTGGGGTTGGTAAATCATTGTACGCAGTAAATAGTTCCGAGTGTTCGGTTGGGTCTATTGAGTCTAAGCTCTTTCCTTTGTTTGTTGTGTACTCTGTCTGGGTGCTTGAACTTTTGAATGTTTTACTAGTATTGGGATTCTCCATTTGGGGAGGATTTTCTGTTTGGGGATTTTGTTTATTGGGGGCTCTATATCTTTTGTGAATAGGAACTTGAAATGTATCGTGTAAAGGTTTTTGTCGCGTTGTAATGGCGATTAAGTTAGAATAATCTACTGATGTGATTTTGTTTGGATGTAACGAATTAAGATATGTTGGATGAGAGTGTAACTTGTTTTCAATCGAATTAAGGCAAAAAGCGTTTGGAGCTGTATTGTTTTTCTGTTTTGAACTAGTTACGTCATTGCTGACTTGTTTTATGTCTGCGTTTTGATTGGTTGCTTTAGTTGCTCCATTTGGAGTTAGTGTATTGCGTATGAGAGTAAATTTTAATTCGTCTATGACGTTTATTACAAAGTTTTTGTCTTCTTCCGAGGGTGGTATTGAATCTCCAGATGGGTTTCTGCTAAGATAATCGGCGAAGCCCATGTTTTTGCCTGGTATGTGATCCACTGAAAAGTGAAATGGTAGTAGTCTATCTACCCATCTTGTTAATCTACTTTGGTATGTTTTGTTCCCTCTATTTTCTTTAAGTGCTGTAAGTAACGCTTGGTGATCCGTTTGGAGTAAGAATTCAGATCCTTATAGGTAGTATTTGAAATGCTCCATTGACCATACTACCGCTAGTAATTCTAGTTCATTGGTACTATATCGTGATTCTAAGTTATTTAGGAAACGGCTGGCAAACGCTATTGTTTCCCAGGTGCTGCCGTATTTTTGTTCTAAGCAGGCTCCGAGGCCTTTTTTGCTTGCGTCGCAGCGTACCCTGGTTTGTTTCGTTGTATCGAAGTGTCTATTTTCTGTTATCTGTTTTATTTTGTCCTTGATTTGATTGAATGCTTTGGTATGATGTTCCTTCCAATCTAGTTTATTTTGTGCTTTTGTGTTTGCTTTAGATAGTAGGTGGCGTAATGGCTCTGAGATTTCTGCTAGTTTGGGAATGAATTTTATTAGGTGATGTATACACCCCATGAATGAGAGGAGTTGTTTTAGGGTTTTGGATTGTCCAAGTTTGTTATAGCGTCGCATTTTTGTTTTGTTGGGGTTACTCCATTCGGAGTAATTGTGAAGCCGAGCCATATAATTTGTTCTTTGGCAAATTCGCATTTTTGTAGGTTGATGGCTAGGTTTTCTTCGTTTAATCTGTGGAGTATTTTGTCTAATTGTTTTTCGTGTTCGGCTAGTGTTCCTTTTGTTATTATTAGGATATCGTCTAGGTACGCGAATTTTGAATTTATATCGTGTAGTGTTTTATCTATTGTTTTCTGGAATGTTGCCGGCATATCTGTTAACCCGTAAAACCCGTTAATAAATCTATAGGTGCCGGTAGCTTTTCCTCCTAGAATATTGAAATTACAGTGTTTCTTGATATTTTCGTCTAATGGTATTTGGCTGTAGGCGTATTTTAGATCGATTTTCGAGAAAAAGTATTTTCCTTGTTTGTTTTTTTGTTCGGAAATGTACACTGCTACCGAATCCATTAGGTGGTCAAAAATTTGCATCTGGTATTTGTTTTTGTGTATGGCATCGTTCAATTTTTTGGAGTCTAGTGCTATTTTGACTGATTTGTCTTTTTTTTTACCGTTATTACAACTGGGCTTATGAGTAGTTCGTCTGAACAATTTTCTAGTTTAATGATTTGCTTGTCGTCTATTAATTTTTTGAGCTCATTTTCGACTTTTTCGAGTAGATGCAACGGGACTCGTCTACCTTTGTGTTGGGAAGGAGTATATGCCGATTTAAAGATTGATTTTGCAATGTGGTTTTTTGAACGACCTAGGCGAGTACATAGATGTGGGTATTTTTGGAATACCCATTTTATTATATTTTTCTCCGTTTGAAGATTGGATATGAAGTTAATGGGCTTACCGGTGTTTTTTGAAGCGTTGAGTGTTATCCCCAATTTTGACAGTAGGTCTCTGCCCATTATATTGTTTGTTTTGTTTTTCATGATGAGGACTTTGCAGCTCTTTGCTGTCCATGATCCTGACTGTGTGTCGATGATGAGCACTCCTTCAATTTCAATGTTGTTGTTGTTGAAGCATTTGTAGATTGTGTTTTCTGTAAACTTTTCTATTCGTATGTTTTGGATCTCCTTTTGGAGTTTTTGTGCGAACTCTTGATTAATGAATGATCGGGGCGAACCAGTGTCTGCTAGCCACTGTAGTTTGTGTGACTGGGTTGTTGTTTCTACCCAGAACTCTCCGTTGGATTCTTTGTTGATGAAATTGTTTTTCTGTGGGGAGAACTGTGTTGGGCGTATTATGTTTATATT
>NW_027449735.1:65000-66222 GCF_964194025.1 Convolutriloba macropyga
GAACTTTAGTGTTCAGCTTAGTTTTTCACAATTATTGCTTTATCCTGGCACCTGGCTTTATCGCGGCATGAATCTTGCGCTTAGCCAAAACAAAAATTGTGAAATTCGAGCCGCCATTGAGGAAGAAATTTAAAATGCAAATTTGTGGTGTTTGAGAACAAAAATTGCTTAGTCAGAAATAGATTTTGAGTCCGGAAAACTTTTCCAACTGAGAACGGTAGCTAAAGTTTCTCTTCTTTTCTTCTTTTTTCTTCAGTTTGTGCTGAGTCCATTTGATACAGATAAAAAAGTTAAACGTTTTTTGATGTTGTTCTCATTTTGATTAGTTTTCACTTATTTTTTTGTACTTTGATTTTACGCCAGCTAGAAATACATTTTTTCCTTTTCTTTTTCTGGTTTCTGTTTCTGATGATAAATATCAATGGCCCATTTTTGTCAGGAAAAAACTTTTGTTGGAAACCCTCACAGGCAAAATTGTAAAGTTACGGCTCACTTTGTAAGGAAATACTTAGTTACTGACAGAGGTAAAACAGCTTTTCCCAAACTGAATTTTATGACGCAATTTACTCCTTCGTTTGTGTCTCTTAATTGGTTTGTCGTGAATGCGAAACACTTTGTCAATGAAAATACAGAAATCTTTTGACATAAAAAATTGAATGCGAGCCCGCTGATATTATATTTTTGCTCTGATCAGTTGGTTTCTGAGATTAATTTTTAATCAAATGTGCTATCTATTTCAATGCTTCGGAAACACAACTAACGATTTAAAAAATACTTATTGTCGTGTGTTAAAAAGATACTGATGCTTAAAAAGATACTTTTTTCGATGCGTTTCGAATATCAAACAGTTTGCATTCAAGGAACAAATTCTCTGACATACCCATTTCAATTTTATCAGTTTCTTCTCAATTTATATTCCTTTAATTCATTGTGCCTTGACATCTCAACTTTCTTGGACAGCCTAGAACCTTTAAATTTTCCGCCAAATGAAAAACCTTGCATAGCTGGTTACTGTTTACGAGTTATTTTGTAAAATGTAATTTCATTTTTTAATTTGTGAGCAATTTCTCTACAATTTTGCATGCCTTATCAAACTAAAAAAGACTCAACCAGAGCTATGTCAATAATATCATTGCTGTGTTTTTCACTAGTTATTCATTTCTGATGCCAAAATCTTCAATAAACTTTACTGTTCTCAAATTAAACTTTCTTAAAAACTAAG
>NW_027449736.1:0-2000 GCF_964194025.1 Convolutriloba macropyga
CATGGTGAGCAGCCCCTGTCGACCACACGCTGGCCCCCAAGGGCAGGGCCGGTACTGTACAGTACTGACCCTCTCCCCATGCTGCCTCCAGGGATTGCCCAGGAGGATGATGGGCCCCGCCAAGACCAAGCCCGTCACTCTGAACGACGGATCTGTGCTTGCCGCCTCGGCTGACCTTTCAGACAAGGTCCCACCCCCCACCACTTCAAGCCCCATGTCATTGAAGCTGCAACCGCCAACCGTGTGAATCCGCAATTGGACGCAGCAACACACCAATATGAAAACCTCGCCTTGCCCCAAGCATCAACACCACCCCGCCACCCTACACCTTCTGAGCCCTGTTTGCTCGTCGACGTTGTTGCCGCAGGGATGGAAAATCAGCTTTGAGAAAACCGAGGACCGGGGCCGTACTTTCACCCGATCCTCCACCCATTTCAGCCGGCTAAGCCAACCCACGATCTTCAAGGTGCGTGTGCCGGGGAGGGCGGCCGTAGTTGTGGGTGCGGGGAGGCTGGGCCTCTGGCACAGCCGCCTGACTTGCTCGCGTTCCCCGTCTGACATGAACCTTGCCATACGTTGTGCCTTGCAGTCATCCTCAGGGATGGGAATGATTGCCCATAGCACGGACGAAACGCTCTACGTCGCCAAGGCAGACGAGGTGAGCCCTGCAAAGCGTGGTGCAGTCCCCACCCAACATCTGGTCCCTCGACGGCATAATCTGACCAGGGGTTTGGCGGCAGGATGCCGCTCATTGGGAGCCTGCAAAAAAGACCAACCTGGAGAATGCTCACAGCGCAATAGACTCTGTGGTCCTGGCTGACGGCAGGCTGCTTCTGGCCTACAACCCCGTCACAGAGGTAGGTGACGAGGCCCGGCTGTACACAGCCCCAGCCCTCAGCCGCCTCACTCATACACACTCATACACACACACACACACACACCTGTTGACCTCGCACTCCTGGCTCCGGCTGATGCTTTCGCAGGGGAGAAGCCGCAGCAAACTGGCAATTGCCGTTAGCACTGACGATGGGCAGACGTTTGAGGACGCGGTGTGGACCCCCCCCCCCCCCCCCCTCCCTTCTCTGTTTCTGCCCACCACGAAACAAGGGATCGTCTTGCGCGCCCCAAAGTTGACACTGGCGGTTGCGTTTGTGGCCCAGATCGTGCTGGAGGAAAGGGATGACATCCCGGAGCCCCCCATAGAGTGCCGGGAGCTTATTTGGGATGGCGTCCACAAAGTGCACGGGTGATGCCCTGAGCTGACCCTGTTGTGTGCTCGTGCTTGCCGGCTCCCGCCACCCTGCCTCTGCCCCTCCGCCTGTGTTTCATCCAACCGGTCTAACCCCCCCCCCCCCCCCCCCCCGGCTCTTCCGACAATACTCAGTCCGGAATACAGTTACCCAGCAATGATACAGGCACGAGATGGCATGGTTCACGTGACCTATACGTACTCCTACACCAGCACTGTTCTGCGATGCTCCGGGCGAGAGAACATCAAACACGTCATCATTGACCCGTCACTCCTGTAGCGGAGCTCGCCCCGGCTTGGCCCGGTCTTCATCGTCAACTCGTGGGTCCATGCGGTCGATGTGGCACGCGCAGCATGTTGGCTCTTGAGGCTCCTGTTCAACTCCGATTGATCCACTCTTATATTTCTCTTGTTAGTCCCCAGTTGGTCGGGGGCACGGTTAGGCTGGCAGTGCCCAGTGCCAGCGCCCCCAGGTTTAAAATTCAAACACAAAAATTCACTATGATAAACAGCAGGCAGGGCGGACCCTGTGGGACAATTTTCAGCGCTGCCATGCTTTCCTGTCGCCGCATGAGTTGGGCTCCCTGCATACGTAGCGCTGGGTAGTGTTGAGGTGTGTCTGCAGCTTTGAGCATCGGCATGCTGTGTGTGTGCGTGTGTGTGTGTGTGTGCGTGTGTGTGTGTGTGTGTGTGTGTGTGTGGTGTGGCATATATTGTCATGCCAACCTCGCGAGAATGCCCGCGCACCAGA
>NW_027449737.1:0-27496 GCF_964194025.1 Convolutriloba macropyga
ACATATCAGGTTTTATTTCAAAATGTATGCCTGTCTCTAACTTTTCTTGACTAAATCGTGGTGGTTCCCTATTGATACACCTTGAGTTAGAAGTAGTGATCCCTTTTTAAAATTACTTCGCAATAAGCTTTTTGTCTCCTGTTACCTTTTCTATATCACGATCTTCCAATAAAACTTTGGTGATGAGCCAAATACGTGTCTGTTTTGCTTCAAAGGTTGCTTCATTTTATATCGCTCTATCCTTCACAGTATTCAACAAAAATAGTTTTTGAATCTAGAAAAATGGCGCGAAATTCTACATCGCAGAGAATTACAAAATCGAGATTGCACTTAGAAAATAATAGAATCTGTGTAGGTTTTTTTTCCGATTAACTTCTGAAAATAAAAGAAAATTGTGGAGATCTGCACCTCGACTAATGAGAAGACATAAATTGTCCATGCAGAGTTCAATCTGACCATAAATAAACTGTACAGTTTCCCGGTTAACGATTACCCAAGATGAGGTCCGTCGCCCAATACAGGTATGGGTCAGACGGATTTGGGTCACGGATTGGGGGTGAAGACCAAACAGACAAAAAATCAGATATGGAGTCAGTTCGATATTCAGGTATGGTCCAGATCGAACAAGCAGAAAATGCCCAGACGGATGACACAAACCAAAGTCCCTCTGACTCACACCTGTCTTGGGTCGAGAAACTCAATGTAGGTAGACTGAAGTCTTAAAATGACTCAAGTATATATCTAGTCATAAGGGAGCATAATTTATTGTGTCGTTTAGTGGTTGAGCCTTGTCATTTCGTATTTGCTTTGTTGAGGAAACGGTTTCTTATAGAAACAGTAACCGTTTCATTTTTCCTTTTCCCAATCCATCGAAAAACAAAACCGATCAGTGGAAGTTAAATTTTTTTTATAATTGGTTTTAAGTATGAAAAACTTTCGACTAAGCTCGTTCGTATTTATAGTTTTTTGTTCAAAATCCCGTGTATGATCGTCTTATAAACATAAGAATTTTTTTTTCATGAAAAACATCGAGTTTGTGTTTAAAAAATAGTGAAAGTTATGAAACAATTCAAATCAAAGGAATCTCAAATTTGCTTTCGTTGAAATGATTTTTCTCCTTCCAATAGTTTCTCATCTCCTTCCCAAACTCCTCAACTGATCGTCACACTTAACAAGTTACTCAACTTCCAATTCAATCGTTTTCGATTACGTTCTTCTTCAGTCATTTTTCTGTAAGCATTTCTCTTTACCTGCCGTAGTTTGAGTTCACTGAAAATTTACAGCTTGCTTCTTCCATTTTCAGTGGGTTTGAGGTTTGGGTTGTGTAGAAAAAATTCAAACAGAGAGCATGAATTTTTTCACGAATTAAAACAGAGAGCACGAATGTTGGGTTATGGGTTTTCGCAAGCGCAATGAAAAGCGTTTTTAACTAAGTAGAAAAAATTAATTTCTCAAAATGAGAGAATATAAAGAATGATATTTTACAGTAGAATTTCGTGATTTAAAGGAGAGATCTTACTATTACATCAAGATGGTGATTTGATTTTGGGGATGAAAAAGGGCTCAACAATCAGCTGTATATATACCCATTATCGGTGTGAAAAAGTCAAGATACAAAACTAATCTTAGCACCATGATTCATAGTGGGGGTCGCAAGGGTTACCCAATATGGTTTGCTTCTGCAAATCAGTCGCAAAGGGAACCATAAATGGAACCCTCTGATCTTGCGAACAAGCAGTGATCGTTTCTGCTTCTGGTGAACCCCTGTCTCAGTAGGAAGTTTGCCTGCTCTTTGTACGAGTTGTTAGAAGCCTGTTTCAAACCATAAAATGATTTATTTAGTCAACATACTAACTTCTCTCCATCTTATCCTTCTTTTAAAAACTCCTGTGGCTGTTCCAGATACACTTCCTCCACTATTGGTGCATCACATGGCCCTGTTTTGCTGATAGTTTAAGTAGAAACCTGAATGTCTCTGGCTTACAGGTAGGCGCAAAATAATCCAGTCCTTCCACTGTTTTGAAGCCACTCACTGTTAGTCAGATTGCTTGGCTCCGTAGACTATTTTGGGTTCCACAGAGTTACCCTCAGTCACAACAAGATGGCTCCTGACTTCTCCAAAAAATTGCGGAACATTCCTTGCTCGTGTCCCTCGTCTGGGCTCTGCTCTGTCCGCTTGCTCCAGTGCCTCTTCAAAAAAGTCAACTGTCTGTGAGAAGTTCTCCGTTTCCCTGTCTTCCAGTGACTCAGAGTCTCTGAGACTCCCTCTTGTTGCAGTAGATTCTTCATCCAGTGCTGCTTTCTCAACATCTGAGGCATCTCGTCTCAGTGTCGTTTCTTGAGTGTTCACGCTCTCTGCGTCATGCCACTCTTCCTTTATTGCAGTAGATGTGTCCTGCTCCTCTTTGATGCCATCGTCTTGATGGCCATCATCTGGGTGCCAGATCCCCAGTTGCTCTGACCCCTCATCTAGTAGGTCGGGCGTCTCGGTGTTGTCAGGGATTGAGCCCACTTCGGACTCCTTGTTGATCACATCTCGAACTGCCACAACCTTGCGAGTGTTGGTTACGTACACCAGGTATCCGTTGTCTCTTTCAGTGTAACCCACAAAATTTCCTTCCAGTGTCTTGGGATCAAGTTTGCTGACATCTCTGTCCCGCTTCTTCCTCATGAGGACTGTGCAACGAAAAATAGATATTTTACGAATTGAAAGCTTATGTTTTAAACATCGCATCAGCTCTGCTGGGCATTTTTCTTCTCCTCTTCTCACAACCAAGTTCTTGATCCCTGTTGCGTGAAGAATTGCTGCTCCACACATCATCTTGGGAAGTCCTGAGTCAATGAGCAAACATCTTGCCATCTCCAGCAGTGTCCTGTGGCACCTCTCAGCTAACCCATTCTGTTGTGGCGTCTCTGGTATGGTCTTCTCCTGTAGAATGCCTGCTTCTAAGCAGTTTGTCTTGAACTTCTCTGAGCAAAACTCCTTCGCATTGTCTTGCCTCAGCTTCTTGGGCGTCTCCACACTGAGAACAAATTTCTTTAGGCTGGCCAGTGCTTCACTCTTTGCCTTAAGCAAGTCCACAAACTTCGTGTACTGGTCTGCAAACACAATGTAGAACCAGAACCTTGACAGTGACTCCACTTTGAAAGGTCCCAACACGTCTGTGAACACTCTCTCCAGCTTCTCTTCTGCTTGGGTCTCTGCCACTCTTGGTACTGGAGTCTTTGTGATCTTGGCCAATACACACACATTGCATACATCATCGAGTTCCCCCACTGTCTCTGGTGCATTTCTGACCACATCAGCTTGATTCAAATGACCCAATCGTCTGTGCCACTTCCTTGCACTGTCAAGTTTCACGCTGTTGGAACTCATCTTAAATTCTAGAACGATGCAGGGTAAGTAAAACAAATTATTTTCTTGTGTTAGTTTTACCCGAGTTCCCTTCTGGAGCTGTTTACTTTCTCGAAGTGAAGCTATGTCCCCACTCCGTGCATACTGAGACTGATAGGAGGTTTGAAGAGTAGTCCGGCACATACAAAACATTTTTAAATTCGCATTGGAATTCCCCTTTGTTTGAGGGTATGCTGATCCTCACACAGCCTCTGCCCACCACTCTGGAAGCCTCTCCGTTGGGATTTCCGACCACTGATTGAATGGGCACAAAGTCCAGGAACGCATCGATGTTCGTCACTATGTGATCTGTACAACCACTGTCCACTAGCATGCTTGCTGTCTTCCACTGGGAAAGAACTGCCCAATATTTTTCGTCTGGTGAAGCCAATGTTGGACCCATTGCCACTGACTCCTGTTTGCCTCCATCTCTTTGTCTCCTGCATGCCCTGTCTAGGTGACCTTTCTCACCACACTTGCTGCATTCTGCTGTCTTCTTCCTCCTGCAGTCCTTGGCAAAGTGTCTAGGGATCCCACACACAAAGCAGTTTCCTTTCTTGGGTCCCTTCTTGAAGTCACGCTTCACTGCCAGTGCCACTGAACCACTTTGTCCCTTGTGTCTCTGTGCTGTTCTCTCATGGAAGTTCTGCAGCCTTTTCCTCAACTCTGTGAAGTTTGTTGCCGGGTTAAAGCTTTCCAGTATAACAAAATTTTCATACCTCAATGGCAGACCATTGAGGACCAAGGCGTTGAAGAGGGTCTCTGAGACTGCTTCCCCTGCTTCCTGTAGCTTTATGTGCAAGTCCTGGCCTCAGATCAACAAGTTATCCAAATCCTCAGCATCCCCGATCTGCAGTTGAGCAAGCTGTGCCACCAAAGTCACCACTGTCGGCGTCTCCACACTCTGAAATCTCTCTTGCAAAAGCTTCCAAGCCTTTGCTCCATCTCCGATGCCGTCATCTCCCACACAGTCACGTCTCATCAGCATGAGGGTTGTTGCATCTAGAGTCGGTGCCGGATGGCACCACACATTGTTCCGTTTCTCCTTGATGTCTGCAACTTCCTTCTCATTTGCATCCTTCAACACCTTGTGGTTCATTTTTTCATCATTGCTCGCCCCAATGGCTAGTGGTGCAGGCTCGTTGGGATGCTCCTCTGTCCCAAGTAGTCATTTATAGAGTCCCTTCGTCTGCATCATTGCCACAAATCTTGTGCTCCAGATTGGAAAGTCCTGTGACTTTCCTGTGTAAGTCAGCAGCTTCACCGTCTGTTGATCCATCGTAGTTTGAGCATGCAAAACAGTTGTGAAAAGAAAAGGTACTCAGAAGAAAAGGATTATGACTGTGAACAACAAATTAGTTTTGTTTTAGAAATTAGTTTTAAGACTTAGAAAATTGCTGGGCCCATAACCTGTTGGGTTATGGGTTTTCGCAAGCGGAATAAAAAGCGTTCTTAATTAAGTAGAAAAAATTAATTTCTCAAAATGAGAGAATAGCATGAAGGATATTTTACGGTAGAATTAAGAGATTTACAGGAGAGATCTGATTATTAGATCAAGATGGTGATTTGATTTTGGTGATGAAAAAGGACTCAAAAATCAGCTGTATGTATACCCATTATCGGTGTGAAAAAGTCAAGATACAAAACTAATCTTAGCACCATGATTTAAAGTGGGGGTCGCAAGGGTTACCCAACATGGTTTGCTTCTGCAAATCAGTCGCAAAGGGAACCATAAATGGAATGCATTTTGCACTTTTCTAAGAATTCATTCACAGTTCCGGAGATATCATAATCAATTAATACATGCTGGGAAGATTTTACATCAATTAATCTAACTCTAATAATAGTTATCTAGAATCATCAATTTGAACCGAGTATTGATTCACAGCACCACTTCTTGAAGATTCATTTATATCAGTATTGGTGAATTGAATCAATTTACCTCTGTCAGATTAATTTGGTAAGTTAAACTTTCTAATAATACTGAGTTTAAGTCTTCAACTCGAGTCAAAATTCTAACATTACTCAACTTCCAATTCATTCGTTTTCGATTACGTTCTTTTTCAGTCATTTTTCTGTAAGCACTTCTCTGTACCTGCCGTAGTTTGAGTTCAATGAAAATTTACCGCTTGCTTCTTCCATTTTCAGTGGGTTTGTAGTTTGGGTTGTGTAGAAAAAATGAAAACATAGAGCATGAATTTTTTCACGAATTAAAACAGAGAGCACGAATGTTGGGTTATGGGTTTTCGCAAGCGCAATAAAAAGCGTTTTTAACTAAGTAGAAAAAATTAATTTCTCAAAATGAGAGAATAAAAAGAATGATATTTTACAGTAGAATTTCGTGATTTAAAGGAGAGATCTTACTATTAGATCAAGATGGTGATTTGATTTTGGGGATGAAAAAGGACTCAAAAATCAGCTGTATGTATACCCATTATCGGTGTGAAAAGGTCAAGATACAAAACTAATCTTAGCACCATGATTTATAGTGGGGGTCGCAAGGGTTACCCAACATGGTTTCCTTCTGCAAATCAGTCGCAAAGGGAACCATAAATGGAATGCATTTTGCACTTTTCTAAGAATTCATTCACAGTTCCGGAGATATCATAATCAATTAATACATGCTGGGAAGATTTTACATCGATTAATCTAACTCTAATAATAGTTATCTAGAATCATCAATTTGAACCGAGTATTGATTCACAGCACCACTTCTTGAAGATTCATTTATATCAGTATTGGTGAATTGAATCAATTTACCTCTGTCAGATTAATTTGGTAAGTTAAACTTTCTAATAATACTGAGTTTAAGTCTTCAACTCGAGTCAAAATTCTAACATTACTCAACTTCCAATTCATTCGTTTTCGATTACGTTCTTCTTCAGTCATTTTTCTGTAAGCACTTCTTTGTACCTGCCGTAGTTTGAGTTCAATGAAAATTTACCGCTTGCTTCTTCCATTTTCAGTGGGTTTGTAGTTTGGGTTGTGTAGAAAAAATGAAAACAGAGAGCACGACTTTTTTCAAACAAAGGACCTTTATAACGACAGTTTGCTTATCGTCTTTGCAAGTTTCCTTCTCATTGTCCGATTGATATCTATTGTCGTCCTCTTTGCGATATTTTCAAAAAAGGTTCGATCTTCTTTCCCTCAGATGCCTGCTGCATAAGAGGTTGAGGTTGAGGTTTAAAATAGGAGATTTGCTCGATTTTCTCATCGTGATATTTTTTGTCCGTTTTGTTTGTTCGTGAATTGTTCAGCACACTCTGTTGTTTCCTTCAGCGCCAAACATTAACTCAAACTAGTTAACTCCAATCACGGAATTTATTAATTTACATCAAAATGAAAGATCTTCGGGATATCGTCGATGTTCTTTGCAGAACACTCGATCAGTTAGACTTCGTCCAAACATTCATGGTGGGCTGCTGTTTATTCAACCAATCATAGCCTGTCAAGATATCTCGGATTATGATGACGTTTATTTATGATGACCTTTGCTAGGATTATGACGTTTAGGATTATGATGACCTTTGCTAGGATAATGACGTTTATTTTTCAGTAAATCGAGAACTGTTTCTCCAAGAGAAAAAAAGAAACCCTTTGAAACAGGTTTCACACTTTTCAAATAAGACAAGAGGGTCGGCTGCATGTTCATAAGACCTTTCAATTTCACGAACTTTCCAGAGGCGCAACCAATAACAGTCTGGGTTTTGTTCAGTAATAATTTACTCAGCAATGAAAACATGTAAAGTTTAGTAAAATTAGTTTTTTGGAGGGCAAAATTTGTAAATCCATTTTAAATTTTGTAAATTGAGTGAATTATATTTTTATCCGGTGCAAAGCTGGCCAAACATAACGGCCTGTCAATGAGAGTCACTGGCTTACAAGATTCTTCACAAGAAATCAATTCCAGACCACATTGAAAAAGTTGATTTTCAAGTTTATCTTGAATTGTTGACCAAGGTGTCATCGCAAAGCAACAGTTTTAATTTGCTAACGTCTTTTTCTCAATTTTGTTGAAGATCACTCCTGCAACGATCAATACTGTTCAGTTACGTTTACGTTGAATAACTTTTTATAGCTGAGACCTACTGCTAAGTTGCTTAACGGGTGAAAAAGAAATTGCAAAAACTGAATTTGAGTAGCAAAACTTAAAAAGTGAATATTATACGATAATTCAATTTGGATTCATATGACACTTTTTACCCTACAAATTGGTGCAATTTTGAACTAAAAATTGTTCCTGAAATGCTAAGTGGGAAAGAGTAAAAATTTACGGTAAACTGTAAAAGAACTAAAAAAAACTGGTACAATTTTATAAGCATGAGTCACCTTAACTGCGCCTTAAAGTGAGTAAAGATTGAAACTTCCGGGTTGGGCTCCCAGTGAATCACGTCGATGGATGGTAGAAATTTCATAAAATGTTTGGAACGAGTTGCTGTAAACTGCAAAAAACTAAAACCTGATACATAGTTTTATGCATCACTGTCACCTTAACGTAACCTTAAAATGTCAGATAAGTTTACCTTTACTTTTTCTGTAACGTATCGAGTACAGAAAGGCACCACTTAGAGAAACATTTTCCATGATTGAAAAACTAAATAAATAATTATTTTGTGAAAATGGAAGTTTCGATAGCAAGTAATTCAACAAAAAAAGCAAAAAAGCGAACAGAACATCGCTTTCAATGGTTATAAAAGTAAGGACAAAGTTGTCAGCTAGTGAGTAATTCAATGGTCAACAGCGGCAAATTTACTTGTGAAATGATTTGAACGCATCCTGTTTAAAGCATCTATATTGCAGTGCTATAAAGTGTAATAAAGTGTTGACATGTCTTGATTTTGATTTACTTTTGATAAGATTTCGGTACGTATTGGCCAGATTGATTTGCATTACGTTTTTATGTTTTCGCCACTTTTTTCATCCACAAACCTAGAAAACTTTTGCACAGGCTTTTTTGTAGATTTCTGTTTAGTTTCACTGATTAATCTTACATTTATGAGCAAGGAGAAGCCAATAATAAAACAAATAGCTGAAAAACAGATTTGAAAAAAGTGTTCATTTTTAGTCTGAATATTTATAGCGTGTTCACATTTATTGCGTATTTTATTACGTGTAGCGTATTAAACATACCCGGCAGATTACCGGAAAATAGCCGCCGTTGATTCCAATAAGCATGATTGGGATTGAAAGAGTAGATATTGAAAAAAAAGATTTTTGTACAATTCATGTGCAATTCAGTCAAAAACTACTTTTCAAAGTCAAAAAGTCGTTCACTAAAAGCAGCGCATGATCAAAAAACTCCTCTCGCTTAGCGAAAATCTGTTCACCAAGACAGCCTTTCTCACTTTCACTTTTAGGTCAAAATGCCGCGTGAACAAATCTACTTCTTGTAAAAAAAACATATCCGGAAGAATTCCAGAAGCGACTCGAAGCGTCAGAACATCACTAACAAAACCGTAATATCAACGGAAGCCACTAACTTATGTATTAAACCATTAAGTCACTACCTCCCCAGGTCTGCTCTAAAAATTTGGTGAAACTTTAACCACTGTCAATAAGAGAAACAAAATGCAGCAAAACTTTAAATTATTGAAAACGTTTGGTAACGTTTAAAAAACTAAAATTATTAAAGTATTCAAAAACCCGATAGTGTGAAAAAGTTGGCAAGGTTGTCAATAGCCATCAAAAAATTCATGATTCTAATCCGAAAAAGATCGCGACAGCAAACGACAGATAATAATCTTAGAAACTAAGTTAAATCATTTCAAAAAAGAAAGCTCAAATTTAAGAATCAGAAAACACCTATAACTACAATTCTAATTACTGCGATTAAGACGAAAAACAACACACACCTGTTCCTTCTTGTACATAAGGTAGACAACTTGATTTCATACAAAATCAAAAACAAAATTGATCATAGAAAAGACATAAGCAGCAGAATATTCAAAGGCAAAAAATCATTTTAATTAATACCAAGGCCAGAAAAAGCTGTAGTAATTAGTCTTAAGTGAAAATTTTGGAAAAAGCTTGCTACCAGACTCTCAGTACTTCCTTATGTTGAATGAAATCAATTGCAAACCAAAGAAATGACGAAAATCTAAGAAAAAGCTGAAATCATTCATTTTTTACAAACGAAAAAATCATTATACCGAAAATAAATGTAGGTGCCAGGAAAAAACTAGAATGATACTAACTAGAATGTATATATGGGCACAATGTAAGGAACACCGTAACAAAAAGACATTCTTGATTTTTGAAAGCGGAAAATCAATTCAAAAAATTCAAGAAAATTGAATACATTTCCTTGTTCAGCATTCAAGACGTAGAAAAGAAAACTAGTCATCCGATGCAAAGATCTATCCTCCTGAAGAGTACAAAAAATGGGAAAAAAACAGAATCACTAAATACGAAACATTGAAACATTTTGCAAAAATATGGTCGAATAACTTTTAAGTTAAGACTGCATTTATGAAAAAGTTTCAACTGTTTTTTCAAAACTTAACGCCACAAAATGATTGAGTTTTTATTGAAACAAAATTAAAGTCCCTCATGTTGCACAAAATAACTATTTCTAGCAATTTCAACCAAAATAAAAAAGTGTGACTTAAGTTTATTCTGGAGTTACTGTTAGTAAATTTCTTGCTTTTTTCATCCATTTAGTATACCACTGCTTTGCCGTAAATTATTTTGTTATTTGTACACATTAAGCCCCATAACGACTTGTGCTAGTTTATCTTGCAGAAGCATCTCTCCACCTTCCTAGGGTGTTACTTAAGTTTGTTCTCGAGTAACGGCTAGTTTGTTTGGTTGAGTTTGTTGCCGTGGTCTGCTAGCATAGTACTTCCCGAGCTCCCCGCTCGCTGCTTAATCGTCTCCCGCCCGTTCCTTTTCGTCTTTCCGTTTCGTTGCACCATACTCGCTCGACGCTTCCGTTCTAACCGTCCATTTTCCCGTCGCGTCGTGAGCCCGTCCACCGACATTGCCGTTCCGTCCGTCTCGTCTCCGGTTTCCTCGTGCGTCGCTCGTTCCGCGTTTCCGTCCCGTCTGTTGGGTCGCCCGTTTCCTACTCGCATTTCCGCCCGTTCCATTCCGTTTCCCGTTTCGTTGTGCGCCGTTCATCCGTCCTTCACACCCCACCCTTTTGTCGCACGTTTCGTCGCGCTTTATCCAATCGGCCCTATTTCACGGGTTGCCTGTCTTTCTGTTGAGTCTCGCGTTGCGTAAAAGCCCGTTAGACGCTCTCTGACTTTCGTTGCTTACTTTCGACGAGTAATTCATTACTCGGTAACTTCTTTACTGCTCTTCGGCTGCTTCATTATCAAGTCGTTGTCATTTGGGTTCGGTATAAACCTCATTCCACGTGTTTGGTTGAAAGTTACTTTACATTGATAAATTATCCATTTCAATATCATGGCTGAACAGCGTGACAAATTGAAAAAGCTCTTCAGTGCAAGATCTAATCTAGAATCTGAGTTACGTAACATAAGGACATCACGGATGCCATAGATCGTCAAGACAGAAGGGTTTAAGTTGAAAGTTTGGTTTCTAAGTTGAAGGATGTTTTCAGTAAACTAGTGCAGAAGAATGAAGAACTATTTGAATTAGCCAAAAAAGCGGAGAACCCAGATTCAATTTACCCTGTCCTTGAGCAATGGTTGGATGATGTAACCAAGAACAATGATAAACTCTTGCATGCGGCTAGAAGCTATATTGACTCAGTTGCTGACCAAGACACCTTATGTGAGGGCGTTAATCCTCAAGGGCAGTCAAAGAGAAGTTCACGCCGAACAACATTATCAATGTCTAGCCGGCGTAAACATGACTTTCTCATGGCAAAAGTAAAACGCGAAGAGGCCGAGAAACAAGAACAAGCTGCCATGCGCCTCGCTAAACAAAAACACGAAATTGCCATGAGAAAAAAGGAGCTTGAAATACACAAGGAGCAGATGGTACTTCAAGAATTGGAGGAAGATCACCGCCAGCGTGTTGCAGCAGCTAAATTAAATGAGGCTGAATTAATGGATAATCATTCATTTTTTAGTCACCACTCAAGTGAACCAATTTTGTTTAAAGATAGGGGATCAGATAGAAGTCAGGAACCTGTTCAGGATTGGGTAAATTCGTTTCCAGCAGGTAATTCAAGTGAGTTAAACTTTTCTCGTCCTGGTTCAGCAACCGCCGACCCTCTTGTTAAAGATACTGCCCCTGGTAATCCTCCAGAAAACATAAGTAATGTTGCCTATAACTTACATCATTTTGAAATGCTTTCTCAGTACACACGGCCAGGAGTTACAATTTCTGTTGCCCAGCAGGAAGCTTTGTATCGGGAATATCTCCAGGCTCAACTGCAGCAATCACTCAGTGATCAAAGGGTCGAGCAGGCCCACAGTCCCTCAGGAAGTGGTAAGGTTAACCCAGTGAACCAAGTACCAGTCGACGTACAAAATGTCGCACTCCCACCACTTCAGCCACCTATGCAACCTCCCTGGCCACTGACACCCGTTATGGCACAAACGAACTCCATTTTTGTACATGAATTTTCAACAAGCCCACAAGTAAATTAGTTCTTGGGTCCGAAAAGCTCCAGTGTGCCTGGTCAATTACACTGAGCGTTTTCTTGTGTGAGCTCATCATGTCAATGCTGTCGTGTTAAACGCAAGATTTCTTTTAAGAGCAGTCGGGTACCCACGATAAACGAAACGACAAGACAAATGGGGCCGAAGACTTAAGAGACAAGATTTGGACCAAGCGCTGCGTGAGGGCTTGGTAATAGCACAATTTGTATCCTGACTCACAACTGAGGTGTCATTAGTGTGGCTCTACCTGAGCCGCTGAGCCTGCAAAAAATCCTGAAGACATGACGCAAAAAACCTGGGCTCAGAAAAACGATTGGAACCATCAATTTGATCGAACTTTGCACACGGCTTTTAAAATTAGAGGATTTTAAACCACAAAGATGGAGAACACGCAACAACTGCATCGATCCTTTTTACGATACGATGGCGCGTACTTTGGTGCGCTAGAACAACATTTGTTGTGCTCCTCCATAAAAATTAATGATGTTTAATCCGTTTGTTATACGCCTACCTGTGTAAGTTTTCACTCGATACCAGCGGCCACAGTCTAGAGGTCTTGCTGAAAACGGCCATTTACATAACTGAAGTTTTGAATCAGATCAAGACCTCTGAGCAAGGACCTATTTAACGGGGCTTCATGAAATTTTGCTGCTCCATTGAACAACCTTCTCACCTTCGCCGTTTTCCTCGGGACTACAATTAGATGAAAAGGCAATTGTTACTCCTTACCGGACCAGTTATCAACCTTGTAAGCGTACGGAACCTCAATTGCGTACCCTTTGGTTAAATTTACTTTGATGGTTCTATCATTTTTTTCCAGAGGTCTACATTTTCGGTTAATCTTTTCACAAGGTATTTAAATTGCACAAGAGAAGAGAAGTAATTGCTTGGGAGATTGGCGTCTTTCTCTGCTTACAACATTCTGATTTTGTATTTTCTGCCATCGTGCAAGGTGGTAATATAAAACATATTCTGAGCTTGCGCATTTGCTGCATATTTGGTATCAATCTGCTTTCTGGCTCCAAAAAATTCTATATTGACCACAATTTTTTCCTCTTGCCCGTTCTTTATCTTGTTCAAAACTCATTTCAAAGCACTTTGAGGTTAAACCCAAGCTCCATGATAACAGACTGCTTGAAACTCAACCTATGCGTAAACCTACGAAAACGGATGAAAGCTTCTCATTGACAGAGAAGTATTTTAACGGTCGGATAGAATGATGGACATCCAGTCCGAGTAACATCTCGATGTCTCTGTAGGGATAGGTCACATGGTCTATGACGGCTAACTCTGTGGGTAAATCTCATGCAGCGTCTGTACTGATATGCAGGCCAACAATTAGTTTGTATTTAATGATGGGTTTCATGGTAAACAGTTCAATGTTCTCAATTTTTTTTGGCTTCAGAAAACCTGGTGTCAAAGCTTTTCTTACTGTAATCTTCCCTTGGCTGTTAATTTTAGTACTCTTCTTAGCAAACTGAGCATATATTTAAGAGTACCGGCCACCAAAGAGCTTCGGCAGGTGGTATCACACAAAACCAAAAGCTTGGTTTGTAAACTCTGAGAATAGTGTAATTTGACAAAGTGTAATTTGGTCACCTGAAGGACTGACTTAAGATCAACAACAGATGAAATATATGTGGTTTTACTAGGGGACTGTTGTGTAGTTATTCTTGATCTGAGGTGCCATATTGCTAAACAAAATTAAGAATTGTTGAGTGATTGGCTTAGAAAACCTATCTCCTCCATGCAATAGCGTATTATGCTATCAATTGCACTCTTCTGTCCAGCATTTTCTTGGCTAAAGACATTGGCCAAAAGTTTTGCTTTTCTCTTAAGCACGCAGGGCAAAGTTTATTCTCCTCCTTCAGATTAGCTCACTGGGTTAGAGTCGTTTCCTTGACCATATCTTTAACCTTGCATACAAGAGTAAGGTTTACGACAGACGCTGACACTTGCTTCCTTATTTTGTTTTGTTGTGAATTTGATGCAAATACTTTTGAGGCGTTTTTGGTCATGGTTACCTGAGTCAAACTTTTTCAAAACCTTCATTATTTAGGTTGTGTTTCATAAGATTTTTGTTCTTCGGCTTTTCTTTCAGCCAATTTTTATAGCCGAGTGAAGTTGGATTAACCCAGTGCTCTTTAACATTTAAGAATGACGACGGTTCTTTCAAGTTTCTTGAAAACTTCTGTAATGCTTAGTTGATTTAGGAAGTGCTCCTCAAATCAGTATCATATAATGTTGAGTTGAAAATTCAATTAGGTTTGGATATTGCTGCCAAATGGGCAATGATTTATATAAATTTTGTGCTTTTTAAAAGGCGGAAAGCTGCTTTGTTTATATAAGTGAATCCATTAAACTATCTGTGGCCGGCTAAAGTAACCTTCTAAAGTTCATAGTGTATCTTCTTACATCAGTGCACAGTACGCAAGTTCGACAGTTAAAATCTTTGCTTCTTCAATGAAAAACTTTTTAGGATAGGTCCACTTAACATTATCAGTGTGAGACTGTGAGTCCATCGCGCTTTTCAACGGACCTTATCAATATTGCCATTGTACTTGGTCGCCATGAAACTGCACAAACTTCAACTCGGGCCAGAGCCAAGTTTCTAGCTTGATATGGCTTCAAGCATTTCCCTAATCAATGACGCTGTCTACTATCAGAGCGGCAGGCGCAAAAATATTCGAATGTTTCCATTTCAAAGGAGTGGGGCCAAATTAGCCATAGGTTGGCTGAAAAAATGGATTTGAAAAAATGGTTGCAACAAAATTGGCAGATGCTATCGGGCTTTCCTGTTGTATGATAGATGGCTCCTGTATTTCTATCAAAGGAGGAGAATTTTGATAGAAATTTGCCAGGATGTTTATGATTTTGGTGTACTGTGTGTATATTTGGCAGAACAATATTCACAGCAGCAGTACTTTGGTTTAATATTGATTGCCTGTGCTGTGGAGAACGCCAAAGACTGATATTTGGCGCGAACTGTTGATTAAGGGAAATAGTGCACATATTATGGACAAGAGGAGTAGCAGAGCGATTGGGTTCGCGCACTTCATTAGTTTTAAGACAATGATGGTTTGACCCAATGTTTTTGAGCATTCACGGTGCTTTTCGTAATTGAATGCTTTATAAACTGTTGGGTACGACAGGTGTTTTAAACGAAGGGGCGTGAGGAGGGAAAGCACTGATACTAGGAGCAGAAATTGTTCGGGTTGAGGAGAACTTCAGTAAGTACGGTTGCCCAATTATGCTGTTGTGCTTTTGAAGGTCTTAGAGGAGCAGAGAGAGAGAGAGAGAGAGAGAGAGAAAGAGAGAGGAACATTTGTTTCGAGGTTTGGAACATTTGTTGCCGTGAAAAAGAGTGGCATACGGTGCTCGAGGATCAAACGTTAATTGTTGTTGATGTATATTTAAAGTTGAAATTTTTTCAAGGACACTTGAAGTTTTATGTCCTCTCGCGTGTGAATTTTTAATTTGTGTGAGCGGCGGGAAATCAAAGAAACTATTTTGTTTCATCAGAGTTGCGATTGGCTGTGGTAAAGCGGGCTGTTCATTTGGATGCAAGGAAGCCCCTGAAGCGTGTACAAGGGGCGGGTGACTCTTTGTTGTTCCTTGGTTGTTGGTCTTTGCAAGCTTTGCACTGCGATGACCTGTCTGATTTAATTGTTTCTGTAAATGCTCAATTGCGTCTTTAAATGCTCTCTCATCGCTCAAAACGCAAATACCTCAACCTTCTTTTGCAATGAGGTGCCTTGAAATTTTAGTATTTTGATATACAACTGCTACTCCATCGTTTTTGACAAAGTTGGAACGATTTCTAAACCTTGAGGCCTTCTGGAAGGTCATTCAAAGTTCCTGTTCAACATTTTTGTCCTCATTTCTAAAACTTAAAGCAAGTGACACAGTCCCGGACTGCTCTTTCACTTCTCACTGGGCTTCTAGAAATTTAGTTTTCTAGTGCTTTTCGTTTGACAGAATTACGGCTGAAAAGCAAAAGAACAACCTTCTAAGGGGTCAAAATTAATCATCGGTTTATCAATAGCAGTAGCATAAAAAATAACAGTTCACCGATAGCACCAAAAAATGGAAAAAAATGAAAAAATGGACAAAAAACCTGACATTCGAACAAATTTTTTGTGCATCGTTTACTCCCAAATCAAATTTTTGTATTTCCAAACAACCAATTTCATTGTTGATTTCAGGAAAGTGATTTTTACAAAATAGTTTCCGGAAAATCTGATCTTTTACAATGTGCGTATATAAATGCTCCCATAACCCAAATTTTCGGAAGTTTGAAACTGTTCGGGTTGCATTGTTAAATAAGAAGTTTTTTGAATTACACCGTACGACTATAGTTTTCAAACAACACTCGATAACTCCAACCCTGAGCATGCATCTACAATCAACACATTAAAAATACAAACACAGGTGCGCATAGAACGAAGAGTTATCATACAGATTATGATCACAAACTTAGCATTACAAAAACAAGATTTCATTTCAAACTGCTTCGCAGTTGGTGCTTATAATTAAGTCGTTAACTATAGGTCGACAACAACGTGACGCACAAAAACCCTCGTTAATATTGATGCTTTTTTGTTAACAAAATTGATTTCTTGTCATAACAGTTTTGTTGCACACCCAATAAAATCATATTTTCACTTTGCTCAATTTGATTTTTTCTAATATGAAAAAGTGAGATAAAAAAAAGCAATTATTTTTTAAATTTCCTCTATCTAACAAAGGAAGAAATGATCAATTTTTTGGCAGTAATTTTAGCAGCAAACTTTGATGCCATTAGCTGATTCAATTACCTAGTATGTTTTAAGGTGGAGCGTTGTGCAGTTGTAAGTAAATTATATGTTTAGTTTAGCACCCAGGATAGGTCAACTTAACATCATCAGTGAGAGATTTAATGTATTTTGTTTTAATATATTAATTTCATAAAAACTGATGATTGCAATACATAATTCATCTAAAGCAAAACCAAATATAAAAGTATTGCTAAGGAAAAGGACACCCAACAGTTGAGAACAAATTTTATTTATCATACCGTTTAGTGTACATTTTTGACTCAATGGATGAGTTTTAACAGCTTTCCAAAAAAACATTGTGGTCTCTATTTTCATCAAAATTTCCTCTGAAGGGGACCGGCGTTTGCTATCAGCTGGAGACCTTTTTTGTGATCAGAGATATCAGATTTTATATGAGTCTCTGATCAGAACGCTGCTTTATTGTTGCCTCTTGGCAGAGCCAACATGTAGCAGTAAAAAGAAAACAGAAAAATGAAAAAAGTAAGGCGCTCTAAATGGTCCCTGATCAGACCCAATTCCGATCAAAAACATTTCTGATCAAACACAATTGCGCTCGAACTGTTTATGATCAGACTCAAGTGCTTTCGAATACGCCTGTGATCAGACTTTTCAGGCCAAATTGTCCTCTGACCAGACCAACTCCAGACCATGGTCCAGACTGTAGTGCTCTCGAATCTCCGTTCAGACCCTGTAATTTCGGTCTGGGAACGCACGAGTGTGCGCTCGATTGGGTCTGATCATAAAGCAATTTGGGTCTGCCCCTCAACCTGGGTAATTTTTCCTTAGAAAATCCAATTTGAGCGCATAAATAAAAATTTAATATGTTATTGAGTTTTCATTCATGCACACCTAAATTCCTTGATATTGACCGCAAAAAGACAGAATAAAAGTTCTCATGAATATCTGACGTTCTTGCAAAATGCTTCTTTTTAGATTTAAAACAAATCAAATAACTATGTCTCTGATAATTTTGAAGGAAACATTGAAGGAACGAATTAAAACCAACTGACCATCAGTTTTATTTAGCTACATAACATATTATGACAACTTTGATTAACATTTTCGAAGAACATATTTCTGGATGTTCACAAAAATAGTTGATACAAATATTGTGGGTCCTGAAACTTGGCTCCTAATAAGTTCCTTGTTTAAATGAATTTGACTTCATTCCTCATTTTTTTTGTTGGCTCCAACAAGGACAGCTAGTTCGCTCGCACAAACGGCAACCCGGTAAGTCACGACACAAGTTATGATTAATTTCGATATATTCCGTTCCCCCCTCCCATGCCTCACTCAAGCTTTTGAGCACAAAATATTTAATCTTCCAGTGGTGCGTTTCTCATTTAGTAACATGTTATATCAGAGCACAACATTTAAAAAAAATAAATAAAAAACCATTAAAAGCAACAATAAAAACACTGGCAGTCGAAACAGAATAGATCCGTTGAATTTCGCCGGGTTATTATCGAATTCGAATTGTGAAAATGTTGGGCAAATTGGACTTGTTTAGTATTTTACAACCTTGTGGTATTATTTATAACTAACTCTATCGCAATAATAACAGTTGAATAAATTGCACTGCTGTTTTGCTGCTTCAACTATGATGACTTTCATCAACTTCCCCCCACCAGTCATTAGGAAGCAACTACTGGAAACTAGTGATCGAACTTCAACCCAGAATGAGCTGCGACCCAAGACTGGTACGTGTATGGACTTGGGTCGCGGACAAGGGGCCTGGTGGTGCTACCATCTACTACCCTCTAACATAATCTGGTCTATCCCATAGCTACTTTGGTAGAAATGCACACAAGGAAGTTTGCTCATAATTAAACTTTCTGTGACTGCACTAATGAGAAGTTTATTTTTCAATAATAGGTAAATTAACTGACAGCATCTGATATAACTGAAAAAACTTTGTTAGTGTAGCAATTTGTTCAGAAAATCAGAAATCATCAATAAAGCGACAGTGATTAAAGCAATCTGGAGTTTTGTGAGACCAAAGCATTACTCAGCCTCGGGTTTTGGAGAATTGAAAATAACTTCATTTAATTTGTTCATGAAATTTCTTTAAAGGTCTGTAACTCTACTGCTTTGCTCACTTCAAAGTTTTGATTTTTTTGTAATCATCGCGTCTATCCTTGTTATGATTAATTTAATTGGCAATTGGCGACAAGAAATTGGCTACCAACTTCCTTTCAGCAATCACATATTGATTACTACGCAGTAAAAATATGTTCTAGTTTTTGCGAGAAAACACAATTTTAAAAAGCTTTAATTTGACAGAATCTGAAAAAGCCACGTGGATTCCATGTCTTACCTTTACTGCAGTTATCGATACGATGCATATATGTATGGCTCTTATGATGACTACTTTTGTGATTATTACCAAAGTTATTTCTTCGATACGAGTTACGGTTTTATAGACATGAAAACAAAGCACTTGCTGGTAGAAAATGGTTTTACTTATGCGCAGGTCAGTTCAAATTTTTGTATCTTTTCCTGTCATCATCAGCACACCCAACTTAGTACCTTTTACACAAATACACTTGCAAAAACCTTTTATTTTTCAGATAACCCAGGTCTATGGTTTGAAGATCTCTGTCAGGAATTAGTTATATGTGCTGTCTGACCACTTTCTAAACGAAAGATGATCAGATAGCAGATATAACCCACTACTCTACAATAAAAAGTATTGAAAGTTAAGTTATTTAAGTGATTTTTAAAGATTATAAAAAAACCCTAAAGAATCACCCAATTTGACTGATTTTTAATTTACATATAAAATGCTTAAGTATATGCTAAAAAAGATTCATCTAAAAAACAAGCTGAAAAGTATAAATTTTCAGAGATTGTCTTATTGTAAGTGATTTTCAAGAAAAAAATTTGTCTCCCTTGGTGTAGTGGTTAATCCACTGAGTCAAGATAAGTTACAACTAAAAGTAGACGGAATGCTTAGGGTTCATTTCTAACCAACGTCCCCTGACTTAGTGAAAACCAAGAAACTAAGTGATTAAAAAAAACAAATTCACAGTTCTTAATAAATTTATTAGAAACAATTACTCGAGTTTGCAACCCTTATTCATGACCATTTTTTAGACCACGGTTATAAGTTTGTGTGTGGACATTTGACAGTAGAGGAACTTAAGCGCAAATATGCTGCAAATTTGGAATTATCCGTTTTCTTTTTTACGATTTTTTTTAGGAAGCTTGGAAAATATTGACATGATTCCGTCACTCTTGTTCACACTTCTAATCAAACTTGTGCACAAGCTACCTTTGTCCACGGTTGCAGTATCTATAAACTAAAATATTGCGATAGTATCAATTAGACTGGAACGCAAAAAACAGTAATTGGCAAATAATTTCAAAAAAGTCAATCGAAATGCTATTTTTGGACTAAGAAGTAAATGAGTAGTTTTGCAACTACCCATATAACAAGTCCGCAAAACAATGAATTTTTTTAATCGGGTCTCAAGAAATTACGAACAAATTTTGAGCAGCAATAAAAATGGGTCTGCGTTTACCCGTGATTATGAGTAACAAATTTGGGTATATGTTTTTCAGACTTTCGAAAACATTTCAGTCTAATGATCTGAAAATTGTCTGAATTCTAATTAAAACGCAAAGCAATTTCAGGTAACTTCGCGACAAAAAAATTTGCTCAAATACTTTTTTCTAAGGAACGTCAAAATTCAAAACCCACGCCCTGTAACTAAACAATTCTAATTACGCTTGATTAAAAAAATTATAATTCGAAACGTTTGTCAGCAATTTTCACAGCTCAGGTCATAAAACTAGAGTTGTAGACGTGCGTTGCTAACAATGACAACAAAGAAAACTGGTTCAAATTTCCTTAAAAATTGTAAACAGGCGTCCGAGTTTTGAACATAGGAGCATATGAAAAAGTATATGCTGGAAATATATCGTGACGACTGAAGTTTGCAAAAATTGAGACAGATAGTTGAAAATTTTGACAATGACTATTGATTAAAAACCAGTTTTTTGTTGACACTAAAAAGCAAATAAAACGTACTTAATAGATATAAATCTTAACTTCATCACAAACCAATTTCTTTCTTAGGAAGACTTAACTTAAGTTTGAAATGACTCATTCATTGAGAACCAGTACCATCTCAAAATTTGAAAACCACGCTTCTTTTTCATAAAAATAAGACAAGGTCATTGTGCCATGACAAAGTTTATATTCTTCACCCAATAGACAATTTTCAGGTAAACGATTATCCTTTAAGGTCTTCAAGGCGTTGTTTTTGTTTAAAAGGTTAATCTATCATATGCAGGTATCAAATCTTTATATATCTACTTCACTGACTCTGGTTATTGTTCTCCCGACAATAGTTATCCTTTTTTCATTTTCAATGACCTATGGTTTTTCGTTAAGATTTTTTCATGAGATTCCAATTATTTTCATGATTGCTGAATTTTTTTGTGAAAATGGTGTTTATTTTAAACGGTGAAAACCTTCTGATATGGAGAAGAAAATTTTGGAGTTTAATATTATGGATTTGGGCTTAATGAGTTTAAGGCTTAGCTGGTAATTGACCAAAATTCAACCTCGTAACCGAAGATTTGTCCACTTTTATTTTATATTGTTGACGATTGCATTCATTGATACATGAATTGGAAAGAGTTGCCGCGAGATGAATTTACATGTCAGGCAACTACATACATCAATTAAGTTGTGTATGTAACAGACTGTAGAGGTTAGCTTATGTAAAAAACATTTCAAAATTTTTGGAGGCTAATTTTACTTGATAAAGGTTTTAGAATTGGAGCATACATTTTGAAAACCTAAGAAATGATTTTTTGCGTCTTTGGCTTTTGCGATCTGAGAATTTTATGATAGAATTATTGTTATTACAAAAAACATCTGGTTCGGGTTTATCCCTGCTACTTTTTTAAAATAATTTGATCAATGCTTGATAAATTTAACTAACAACCCTCATATTTTCATTTGCGTCAATTTTTAGTCGTTTCTACTTTCGTGGAAAATTTTTAAAAAGAAATTGCAACTGTAATACTGTTTTTCAATTTTTTTTAATGGTTTATATCATTAAATGTTCCAAGAGAATGGCGCGCATCTATGTAAAGCTTCTCTACAAAAATTTCCATAAAAGAAATAATGAACCGAGGCTCTTGAAAGAACTTGACAGCAATTTTTGCAGAACGATCTCTGTAAAAAAAGCTTCTACAGAAAGTTTTTTGAATGTAATAAAGTCAGTCAATGTCTTTTTTAATAAATGAAATCAGATTTCAGTTTGACGTGAGAAGCCTAGCAAGAACTATTTTTTGAGTAATTTAGATTTCATTGTAAACGGTTGACTGTTCGACAATTTTATATCAGAATCTTGACGGTACAATTTAAACATTGCCTCTTTGTTTCAACGATAGTGTAAAAATCTCTACGTAAATCACAAATTGCTCAAGCCGTGTTTTTTTCCTCTGAGATCTAATATGGGCAGAAAAACTAATACAAAGTTTGAATTAAGTTGAGTTCATACATTACTTAATATGTATTTTAACAATTCTCACCCAGTAAATATAATTGTTAAACAAAAGCTTTTCCTAACTTAAGACTTTTGGTCAAAAAAGTTTTGAAGAGTATTTAGTGACCATGAACATCAATAACTGAATATTATAATGATATTTGAATTGCTCTCGAACAAAGCTTTAAAAAATTATTTTAAATGTTCGCTTTTATATGTTAAAATGTTCGCTTGACGTTTATGCGGTTTAGTTCTAGAAAATTCTTTGACTTATTGAAGTGACTAGTTGACTGACGAGTTGCTCTCGTTCTGAAATAAATTTATTTAGTTAACGGGATTGTGATCGGTTAAGATGTCAAGCTGCCCGCCTGGAGTTCTGCGTTTCAACTCGAGTGAGATTGTTTTTTATAGCGTAGTTTTTGTTTTTGTTTTAACGTTTGTGAGCAAAATGACTGCTCTAATTGGATATTTTAGAAAATCGCGTTTTTTAAATTTTTTTAGAGTTAGTTTCGTAACGTAAATTAGGACTTCAGATAATCAATTTCGTGAAAATCTGGTCATCCCATCATTTTACACGTAGTCTCTGAAGCAACTGAAGCCGAAATATTAAATATTATCAAAAATTCCTGTCCAACCTAGTTGCCCTCCTTAGTTTAATTTTCTAACCGCACTAATTGTAAAATTACTCATGCCTCGCTTAGCTGCCCTATCGCGGCAATCAGATCTCACTTTTCATTCCTTCCCATGAATTAACAAATTATTATACCTCTTTGATTCTCTAAATATTTCAGAACATGAATTATTTAAGTCTGCCTCGGGAGTTTTGCCTGGTAAGCGGGCGAAAGCGAGCGCCCTTGTGCTAAATCCCACGGGCGTCAAAGATTAACGTTCAGTCGTATAGTTATAATTCTTTTTTCTATTTATAAAAATTCTTATAGTTATAATTCTTTTTTGTCAGCACCGTTTCAAATAGCCGTTTTCATATCGTAAAACTGCTTGCCAAAACACTAAAAAAGGGAGTTCCTACGTTTTCACTTACAAGTGCCTGTCAAAAACAATCTTTTCGTATAATATGATACTGGGCCAACTGTGACCCATGCATGTGCTTTTATATCTGATTGTTCTGTAAATAGAAGGTCTGAAATGTATTATTATAACTACCGAAGATAAATCGGGAATTACTGCAGAAAAGTTTGAAAAATAATTTAATTTCAATGTAAATTTTAGATACTGGCTCGTTTACTAAGTTTCTTTCTGAATCTTTTCTGTCTCATTAGTGCGATCTTTGTGGATGAGTTACGTAATCTGGAATTCTTCCTTATCAATTTCCAGTGTTTTATTGAGCTTATTGGAACCTTCTGTTCGCTTTTGGTACTTTTTATTGAAATGGTTATCAATTTCTCTAAATGGAATTGTGCTCATGATTATGATTATGATTACACACTCTTCACGACACGGTTAGTTTCTGGATCTACTATTTCCTCCACTCCCGCTTGGTGCCCATATAAATTTTACAACCCCGAGGCGCGGTTGCTGTTTTTTTTACAAAGTAACGTGCTATTTAACAAGCGGCAGCTATGGAACAACACATGATTTGCAACTGGGGGCATAAACGCTCTCTGAGACAGAATAGATCCAAAAGTATAAAGGTGCAAAACACTCTTTCGTTTTGATAACTTCAATTCAAGTAACGTATTTCTTTTAGCAAAGATTAATAACTAAACGTATTATCGGCAACACGTATAGGCTTTAGCAACACGTATAAGCATTAGTACGTATTAAGATTACGCCGAACATATCAACGTATTAACTCATCGAAGATATTATGTTATTTGCACTTTTTCCGAGCTTTGTACGTAAATTGGACGCAATTCTATACGCAATTTAATAACTCAAATCTGATTGGCTAATAATATTTCGCTTTACTCAGTAACATCCTCCGGCCCAGAAGAAGATGTTGGGAGAATCGGTACTAATTTTACAAGTGGGCGAACGACCGATCCGGCAGACGTGCGCACGACGGCGGAGCGCGCGACGCTGTCGGAACCGTACCGGAGTTCAGTGATCCGAGCAGTGGGGTAGTAACCCCTTGGGTTGGTCTCCTCAATTACCCAAACCAAATCACCAGTCTTAAGGTGTTGCTCGGCAGGCGTCTGCCACTTGGAACGTCGGTTCAGCGCTGGTACGTACTCTTTGATCAAACGAGACCAAATAGCGTTAGCGTAAGATTGCGCGCGGGCGTAACACTTACGGTGATCAAACTCATCTACGCCAATGATGGAAGGGGGACTACGTGCTTGGTTACCGAGGAGAAAATGATTGGGTGTTAATGCGCCTAGGTCAGACGGGTCGGTGCTCACGGGCGTTAACGGACGTGAATAAAGTGCATGTTCAAACAGACAAAAAGTGGTACTTAAAACCTCATTTGTAAGGCGACGTGTTCCAAGGATTGTGTAAAGTACGCGCTTGAAACTACGTACTAGCCTCTCCCAGATGCCACCTTGGTGTGGCGCACTGGGCGGGTTGAACCTCAACTTGATGCCTTTGTGGGCAAGTTCAACGGCGATGTTGATGGTGTTCCACTTTTCGATGTTCTCGCGTAGTTCTTTTTCCGCGCCAACAAAGTTAGTACCATTATCAGAGCAAATAATGGTCGGTGTGCCTCGACGAGAGACGAACCGCTCCACTCCCATTACACACGAACTGGCGTCCATGGAAGGAACGATTTCAACATGAACGGCTCGAGTAGTTAAGCATGTGAAGAGGAAACCCCACCTCTTCTCGGTAGTCCTACGTAGAGTAACGTAAAACGGGCCGAAGTGGTCGACCCCGGTGTTCGTGAAGGGAGGAGACTGGTATGCGAGTTTTTCTACTGGGAGGTCAACCATAATGGGTTGAATAGTGGCAGCGCGGAACATTCTGCACGTGACGCAGTTGGATTTAATTGAACGCAGTGAGGATCGTAACTTAAGGATGGTATAACGTTCCTGTATTTTTGCCCTCAGGTAGTCAATACCTTGATGATGATGTTTAACGTGGGTGTGCCTGAGGAACAACTTTACAAATGCATGGCGTGCGTCAAGAATGATAGGATGCTTCACATCAAAGTCAACTTCGACCAACCGCTTGATGCGGCCTGCCGATCGAATTAGACGATTTGGCCCAATAAAGGGAGAAAACGGGGCAATACGGCTACTCCGTTTAACGGGTCTGTTTTCGAGTAGATCTTTTCTCTCCGCATTAAATGACTCCCCTTGGACAAGATACTAGAGATGACGCTCGGCTTCGTCATGCTCCGTGGGGTCTATGATGCTACCAACGGCATTACGGTAATATTCGTTAGAAGGTAACCAGCGGAGTGCGTACGCTGATATCCGTAGCAATTTCTGATAATAACTGTACTTATCGAAGGGAATTAGGTGCGGGGGCGGTTCTTTAGTTGGCTTGGTTACGGATGCGGCCAATGATGTATTTGATTCATCAGTTTCCTTAGTTACTATACCGAGTTTGATGTTATTAACTACCTCAGTGCTTGGTTAGAACGGGAATTCCTTGGTTCTTAAGAACTCTGGACCTCTCACCCAGCTACTTGATTGCAAAACCTCAGCGGACATACCACGAGTGCTGGCATCTGCGGGATTATCGCTTGAGGCAATGTGGTTCCATTCGTCAACGCTAGTGTGTTCTAAAATCTCGCATACACGGTTTGCAACAAATATTGGCTGCTTGCTTGTGGAGTTTAGCCACTGCAAGACAGTAGTGCTATCGGTCCACATAAAATTTTTACGCGAGCTTTACCCAGGACAAACGCAAGCTCCGTTTTGGGGCCCACTCGAAGTTGTTACTCGGGCTCGGAGAAATGCAACGGCAATGAGAACTTCTTGTGAACTATCGCCGAGCATATGCAGTTCTAGGTGTTCAGAATTTCCGGAAAAGTAGCTTCTCGGTATAGTGATTTCGGCAAGCTTAGGTAGTTCTACACTCCATTCGAGGAACCTTTCAACAGTGTCTTTTGGCAATTCTTCATCCCAGTGCTAGCCGCTGACACGCCAGATGTCCTTTAGTAACAATCGGGCACCAACAGTAAATGGTGCCACTAGGCCAATGGGATCAAATACCTTGGACACTAGGCTCAAAACCAGGCGTTGTGTTAAAGACTTAGCTACTGTACTGGAGGTATCCCGACTCACAACTAGAGTGTCTTTGTTGTGATCCCATTTCAACCCAAGCACGTGCGAAGATTCCTCCTTAGACGAGGCAATTACTTTTGGTTCGGTGGACTAAGGTGACCCATCAATTCGATCAGCCAGATTTGGTACACTGCTTACAAACTTAGTAAGCTTGAACCCACCGAGATGGAGAAGATGCACCAGCTCCTTCGATCTTTTGAGAGCCCTCTCAGGTGACTCCACCAAATCCAAGTACTCGTCCATGTAGAAGTTTTCTAGGACGGCTTTGGCTGCTTCCGGGAACTGACTGACATTATTTCGTGCCGTGCGTTGCAATGCATAGTTAGCGCATGTGGGCGAGTCTTTAGCCCCAAATATATGGCGCGTGTATTGATACACTACAACATTTGTTGTGGGGTCCTTCCGCCACAAAAAACGCAATGATGGCTGGTCACAGTCAGGGACACCCACTTGGAGGAAACATGCCCTAAATATCTGCGGACACATCGGATTGTTGTTGACGGAAACTAAGTAGTACGTTGATTAGGTTTTGGAGCAGGTCGGGGCCAGTGAGCAAAGATTTATTCAAAGAAGTACCGTGGAACTTTGCTGCCCCATTTAATACCCTACGCACTTTTCCCCGGCTTGTTCGGGTTGGTTACGTGATGATGTGGTAGGTACCACTCTTTATCCGACCGTTGCTTGACCTTGTGAGCATCATGGACTGTAATTAAGTAACCTTTTTCCAAGTCTTCACGGATGGTCTTAGCATAATATTCTTTTAAAGATGTATCTCTTGAGAGCCGCTTTTCGAGAGACTTGAGTTGTACCAGTGACGAAAAGTAGTTATTCGGGAGCTGGATGTTGTCATCAGCCCATAGCATACCAACATCGTATCTTTGGCCGTTATGAATAGTTGTTGTTTCAAGTATTTCCTGCGCGCGAGCATCCGCTGCGGACCGTGGGTCAACCTGCTTGTACGCGCCGTACGATTCCATGTCATACCAAGAACCTAACCTGGCAAGCTAATTCATAA
>NW_027449738.1:0-13863 GCF_964194025.1 Convolutriloba macropyga
ATATATATATATTATATATATATATATATATATAACACATATATATATATATATATATATATATATTTATATGTTTATATATATGTATATATATATATATATATATATATATATATATATTTATATAAAACATATATATAGTTTTGCAAATGTACAAATCTGAATTCTTGTATCGTTCGTCTTGTACTACAAAACTTGATGTCTGGAAGATTAGCCGAAAAGAAGGTTAGCGGAAAAATTCAAAAGTTCAAACATATTTTGGACGTGGAGTTATCTAGCTGGTTTACTTAAGAAATTAACGCATTTGTCCATGCTCCATGGGAATAACGCATTTGTCCATGCGGCCTACGGGACGTGATCTGAATCTATCGATTACGTACAACTATGCCAACGTTTAAGAGTGCCAAAACTGGATTTAATTTTAAAAGTGCTGAAACTGCAAATACAGATTGATTTTAATTAAATTCAATACTAGCGGAATTTAATTTCAAAACCAGGGCACGCTGATCAGTAGTTAGGTTGCGATGGATTCATATCAAGTCCCACGGGCCACTGAGGCATGGCAACACGGTCCGCAATTATTATTGTTTTCTTAAAATTTATTTCGCTCAAATCATCTTGCCTAATATATAAAAAAAATACAAGATGTCACCACTTCAGTGTGATTACTTCAGAATTTTTGTGCTCATTTCAGTCAAAGTGACCTGTTTGGTTTAGAAACTTATCGGGTCAAAAATTGAATAAATTTTCGGTACTCTTATAGTCAGCACAATATTACGTCGACCTAGTTGTACGTCGCCGAATCTATCAGCATCGAACAAAATAGCACGACATGCCATTCTCGCAATAACATTCGTGCGCTGTCAATTCCGATTGGTTAATGTCTCCTTTTCACCTAATATCCCATTCAGCTAATTTTCCTTTCGGCTAGATTTCACGCCACCCTTAAAGTTATCTATTGAAACAGTTTTTCACAGAAAATGAACAACTAGATCTATTCAATAGATGCGACTGGTATTGAACAATATAAGCTTGACGTTATAGTGTCTTATATGCATTAGTTAATTTAAATCGTCTATCGTCCGGTTGAATAGCTTCATCAAATGGTTTTTCGTTTTTTTTTCAGATTTAAGAAAAACAGCAGTCGAGTTATTATATAAAATTGTAGACATTGTTGAAAACGAAACTATAAAGAATGAAAAATAGGCAGAGGTAAAGCAGCTTTATTCAGAATGTTTTTTTAATGCTTGAGAATTTAAAATTAGTTAAGCTATCATTATTCTAATGTTTTAAAGCCCAAAATCGCTCTATGTCGACAGAAATGAATTTTTTCAGGGCGAGCTCATGTTAAGGGCCGTGGCCGGCAGGGCAGGCATGGCTTAAATTAACTTCAATTCATTTTGAATTTTCTTTGTTGATTGTTGGCTCATAGATCGCTAGTACGTTTTACTAATACTTACAGTTGTATGAATACGTTTACTTCAGAGCCGTGCATATTAACCGAGTGGAGAATTGAGCAAAACTCAAATCTATAGAAAATTAACAAAAAATGCGAGACATTTGGTCTTAGTTACCATAAATTGTTACTTAATTACCAGGAAAGAGTTATCTCGCAGCAATTTGATTCCCAATCGGCTTAAATTTGAATTTTCGGTTTAATTTTTACGTCGGCCAATTTTCTGGATACCATTTCCAGTCAAAGCTGGTCACTTCATGAATAATTATTTTGATTTGGTGTCCATTTAAATAGGTACATTACATCATGTTCCACCAAAATCTTGTCTCAAAATTTCCAAATTATCAACAATCGCTTACTATTCTACCAGGCCTTCCTAAATTGTTTGCCAATTATGACGTCATTTTCCGACCTTGTCTCGGTTACGCGAATGCCATAAATTTCATTTCAGAGACCAAAATACCTGGATTTTTATTACTGCCCGAAACACACAGCAAACCTCAAGAAAAAGCGAGTTGCGTCCTTTTCATCCCTACAGCGGGAAGCGCTGGTCTCAGAAAAGTTTTATTAATCAAAACTGTACACAGCGCTTCGGACCCCAAAAAGGTTCTCTCTGATTTTCAGTTTTTGAAGGCGTACCTGACAGAATGCCTGAATAAAGATCTTCAAGACTTACAAACCAGATTAGCAGCAAAAAGAACAAGATTGAGCAACCAGCAAGTTAATATTCCGGTCGAAATTGTTCTGTTTACATCCAGACAACAACTGGATAAGGTTACAAAAGAAGTTGCAAGACATTTACAGTCATTCTTTTCTCATTGTCATGATATTCCATTAAGTGTTTGTCATATTCCATTTAACGGCAGAAAAAAACCCGCACTTCATCCAGGCGGTAAGACAACTCCCGACATTGTAAAAAATATTTTGGCATCTATCGTTCTAGATGTTCCTGTTGAACAAATTTATAAGTTAACTGAGAGGAAGTTCAATTGTGCTCAGTTAGATCAGTTCGTTCTGGGCAATATGCAGCAAGTACTAAAATTATATAAAATTTATTTTCCGTCTATCAACTACAGATTAGAATTGTTGCCCAATCTGAACAGAATTTGTTCCACTCTTCTTCCCAAGTCAGAAAAGATTGAAACAGGTGCCGAAGAATACTTGGGTGAGATCAAAAATTTTTGGGAGCGATTGTTATCAAAATTACAAAAGCCAAAGGGATTGCTTATCTACAGCTTCGAGGGATATTTTCAAGCATACTATGCATTTATAACTCCCATTCGCATTAAGATTTGTCTTTTCACATTAACAGCGTTTTTTCTAGAGGCAAATGAGATTTTTATATCAAAGCAGTATATTGCGTTGCTAACCCGGGTCGAAGAAATATTGGAAAAATATGTAAGATAAGCGGTGGAAAGTTTTTTTTTTCACCGCAACTTTTGTACATAATTTTGCGGTGAAATGCGGTGAAAATATGTAATTTCATCGCCATAGAAGGCGTTGAACTTACAAAAAGTCACCGCACTTCACTGCCCTTACAAGGGTTTGCAACTCTGCCCTCCTGCATGTCAAGCGCTTCTTCTTCTACTGTTTCATATATCACCAACTTCTATTTTTTTTGTTTTGAAATTGAATCAAGTTCGCTCTACTTTGTGTAAAACATGCGCAATCACCGCCTAATCCATGTAATTTCACCGCATTCACCGCTTATCTTACATGATTTTCCGTTGAATGGTGGTGACACCTCGACCTGGGATGCATTTTTAGCAAATTGATTTAAGATTTTTACCCTGCGAACACATATTTCTAACTTGGAATCTGAAATGCCATAACATGAGCATGAGTGAAGGAAACCTGAAACATTGATAAAAAGCTTATAAAAACTTGACAAGTCTTGATAACATCTTGGTGAGATTCTTGGTAAGAGCATGCAATATACCTGCATGAAATTCAAGAAGTATCGCATGAAATTCAAGGATCGTGATAAGATAAATAAGCAAAAAGCTTTAGGATCCTACCAAGATTTGTCAAGATTTAAGGTTTAAGAACAAGAGTTAACAATTTGTACAAGAACTGTCCGAAATTTTTTTTCTAGTAGATTTAAAAAATCGACATTGAGATTTTCCATTATAACTTGTGTGACTCTTCGATCCTCATTTTTTCTTCCGGCTGGGGACTGGCAGTGGCGATGTTACTGAAATGAGTTATTGGCAATTTAATGGCACGGTAGAAAACGCACTGTTACAGTCCTCCGAAAAATGACAAAACAAGACAAGAAATAATAAAACAAGACAAAGCAAAGCAAAACAAGCAATATAGCTAACAGGCACGTCCCTCTGTCAAAAATGCAATGCTCACCAACCCCTTCCCCCGCGTTATACTTATCCATTTTCACCAATGTGTTGCATTGAGGGCGGGTACACTTGAAAGTTACAACCTACAAAGTAAAATCCTTTCTGTAGTTCACTTCTTTTGACATATCAAGAACTTGTTAAAAATATCTTAGTATTTTTCTAAAAAAAATCAGGAAAGTTTCGTTTTGCTGGACAATTTAGAATGACTGGATTTCGGCACAGTTGCCATGCGTATGAAAATCAGAATTGATAAACTAAATTTTACAATTCAGCATTAAAGTTTGCAAATCAAATCACAGACAGTAATTTATGTGAAATTTTCACCGAGGAGGTAGCAGTAAATCAAAGGCAACAACAATGAACAGCTTTAACAAAATAATTGTGCAAATTAGACCAATTATTGCCTCCTACAGAAAAATGTAATAGCAGTATTTTAAGTATCAAAAAAAATTTAAGAAATAATATATGTATGAACTTAATTTTTGATTCAATTTTAGCCGAATTTGTTTGCTATCATAAAGGAGAAACATATAGGAACTGCTTTTGCCATCTGATCATTATTTGTAGTCCACAAGGAGCGCTGCCCTAATTTTACATTATAGCACGTGCTAGGCAAATAGAGAACTTTTCAGAGCGTCCTTTTCATCCCTACAGCGGTAAGCGCTGGTCTCGGAAAAAATTTATTAATCAAAACTGTACACAGCGCTTCGGACCCCAAAAAGGTTCTCTCTAATTTTCAGTTTTTGAAGGCGTACCTGACAGAATGCCTTAATAAAGATCTTCAAGACTTACAAACCAAATTAGCAGCAAAAAGAACAAGATTGAGCAACCAGCAAGTTAATATTCCGGTCGAAATTGTTCTATTTACATCCAGACAACAACTGGATAAGGTTACAAAAGAAGTTGCAAGACATCTACAGTCATTTTTTTCTCATTGTCATGATATTCCATTAAGTGTTTGTCATATTCCATTTAACGGCATAAAAAAACCCGCACTTCATCCAGGCGGTAAGACAACTCCCGACATTGTAAAAAATATTTTGGCATCTATCGTTCTAGATGTTCCTGTTGAAAAAATTTATAAGTTAACTCAGAGGAAGTTCAATTGTGCTCAGTTAGATCAGTTCGTTCTAGGCAATATGCAGCAAGTACTAAAATTTAATGAAATTTATTTTCCGTCTATCAACTACAGATTAGAATTGTTGCCCAATCTGAACAGAATTTGTTACACTCTTCTTCCCAAATCAGAAAAGATTGAAACAGGTGCCGAAGATTACTTGGGTGAGATCAAAAATTTTTGGGAGCGATTGTTATCAAAATTACAAAAGCCAAAGGGATTGCTTATCTACAGCTTCGAGGGATATTTTCAAGCATACTATGCATTTATAACTCCCATTCGCATTGAGATTTGTCTTTTCACATTAACAGCGTTTTTTCTAGAGGCAAATGAGATTTTTATATCAAAGCAGTATATTGCGTTGCTAACCCGGGTCGAAGAAATATTGGAAAAATATGTAAGATAAGCGGTAGAAAGTTTTTTTTTTCACCGCAAATTTTGTACATAATTTTGCGGTGAAATGCGGAGAAAATATGTAATTTCATCGCCATAGAAGGCGTTGAACTTACAAAAAGTCACCGCATTTCACTGCCCTTACAAGGGTTTGCAACTCTGCCCTCCTGCATGTCAAGCGCTTCTTCTTCTACTGTGCCATATATCACCAACTTTTATTTTTTTTTGTTTTGAAAATGAATCAAGTTCGCTCTACTTTGTGTAAAACATGCGCAATCACCGCCTAATCCATGTAATTTCACCGCATTCACCGCTTATCTTACATGATTTTCCGTTGAATGGTGGTGACACCTCGACCTGGGATGCATTTTTAGCAAATTGATTTAAGATCTTTACCCTGCGAACACATATTTCTAGCTTGGAATCTGAAATGCCATAACATGAGCATGAGTGAAGGAAACCTGAAACATTGATAAAAATCTTATAAAAACTTGACAAGTCTTGATAACATCTTGGTGAGATTCTTGGTAAGAGCATGCAATATACCTGCATGAAATTCAAGAAGTATCGCATGAAATTCAAGGATCGTGATAAGATAAATAAGCAAAAAGCTTTAGGATCTTACCAAGATTTACCAAGATTTAAGGTTTAAGAACAAGAGTTAACAATTTGTACAAGAACTGTCCGGAATTTTTTTTCTAGTAGATTTAAAAAATCGACATTGAGATTTTCCAGTATAACTTGTGTGACTCTTCGATCCTCATTTTTTCTTCCGGCTGGGGACCGGCAGTGGCGATGTTACTGAAATGAGTTATTGGCAAATTAATGGCACGGTAGAAAACGCACTGTTACAGTCCTCCGAAAAATGACAAAACAAGACAAGAAATAATAAAACAAGACAAAGCAAAGCAAAACAAGCAATATAGCTAACAGGCACGTCCCTCTGTCACCAATGCAATGCTCACCAACCCCCCCCCCCGCGTTATACTTATCCATTTTCACCAATGTGTTGCATTGAGGGCGGGTACACTTGAAAGTTACAACCTACAAAGTAAAATCATTTCTGTAGTTCACTTCTTTTGACATATCAAGAACTTGTTAAAAATATCTTAGTATTTTTCTAAATAAATCAGGAAAGGCTCGTTTTGCTGGACAATTTAGAATGACTGGATTTCGGCACAGTTGCCATGCGTATGAAAATCAGAATTGATAAACTAAATTTTACAATTCAGCATTAAAGTTTGCAAATCAAATCACAGACAGTAATTTATGTGAAATTTTCACCGAGGAGGTAGCAGTAAATCAAAGGCAACAACAATGAACAACTTTAACAAAATAATTGTACAAATTAGACCAATTATTGCCTCCTACAGAAAAATGAAATAGCAGTATTTTAAGTATCAAAAAAAATTTGAGAAATAATATATGTATGAAATTAAGTTTTGATTCAATTTTAGCCGAAATTGTTTGCTATCATAAAGGAGAAACATATAAGAACTGCTTTTGGCATCTGATCTTTATTTGTAGTCCACAAGGAGCGCTGCCCTAATTTTACATAATAGCACGTGCTAGGCAAATAGAGAACGTATAACTTACTGGGGAGGCAGAAAAAAAAGAGATCATAATTCTAAAAGCAAACTTTCTGAATAGAATTTAAAGATTATAGTTTTAATAATTTTGCAATTAAAATAGGTCTGTTTACGAGTTTTTCGTTTCCCATACATATGATTTTCCTTGAATATAGGGTGGTGTTGACGATACCGTAGAGCGCAAAGACCAACAGTGGACTTTGAAGTTTTCTTTCCATCTTTTCAGATTTATCTTCCGCAAATGTCTGTTTTTTAACCACGTTGTTTATTTTGGTTGGTTCTTGCTGACCTAATTGCTAGTTACCAATATCTAGGTGAACTGGCGGTGCTTGAACAACATTGTTGGGTCAACTTTTCTGAGTCTGAGGTTCAGAATTGGTTGATGTTGGATATTTTAGATCATTGTCGCTACGCAATTGATATCAGAAGAAAGCTAAGTTGAATAATACAGTTAAATTTGGTTTTCCTGTCAGAATTTTTTAAATATCTTCTAGCCCTTAAGCAATTGAGCACAATTTCTGCATAATTTTTTCTCGTTAAACAATTGCCATTGTTTTTAAATTGGTCTTGCTTGATTTGGGACGCAAATAGTTCTCAAATTCCATTGCATTTACTTCTGTTGTTTTTTGTTTAGTTGTTTACCAATGTCGATATTTCTTTCCATGTCTATTTTTCACGGATTATTAGATCTTTTTTGAATATTTTGAAAAAAATGTGGTAAAATGAAGATTCCCAATCAAAACTTGGAACTTATTCAGCTTGTCCGAGATTTCAAAAATGAAGGAAAAGTTGCTAAAATATCTCCGAAATCATTTTTACAATAGGAACCACCCCATAACAGAGGGCGAAATACAGAAGAATGCAATGGCGATTTCATGCCCTCAAAATTGTATGCTTGCAGTAATAGGAGGCTTGAAAAATATTGGCAAACTCTCTTTGATCTGATGGACTTTTATTAATTTTATAATATTCGGCTATTTTTAAAATATCTTTGTTTTTGTCTCTTTTTAAATTCGTTTTGGCTTCCTCGCTTTTTGTATTGGGCACTGTATAACGTCGACTCTCTTGCAGTTAATCAGTAAAGGAAAACAATTCCGACTTGAAATAAATACCTAAATAATAATATAGCCAGGACTTTCAGATATCAAAAAAATTCCGAGTGAAATAAGTGTTTTGAGTCAAATACCTTATAGCTCCGTGAAGTAACAGTGCAATTTGTGTTAATCGTTATTGCTATTTGTTATTAAAATTTGTTGTTATTTGTTTAAACTATTCAATTCAAACCTATATTCTACTCAACTTAAAATTGAATAAATTATTATATCTTAATAAGGTTAGGACAAAACTAATTGACAAAAAGTACAAACAGAAATTCATTTTGAAATGCATGCAATTTTTCTTTTGAGTCATCAAAAACTGTGGTAAAAACTGCAGTCAAGGAAATATTGTCATTTAATGCTCTGTGGTTAAATTTTTGGGCAACTAATGTCCAGACATTGGTCTCTGATCAGACCATAGTGCCACCATTGTCCAGACTTTCGTGCAACCTATGATCAGACTATAGAGCGAAATTGCCATCTGGTCATACCGTAGGTGCGATCATTGTCCACACCATCGTGCAACTCAAGCGTTTTCCAAACCATGTAAATAGGATCGCACCACGCCACCGGTGTGCGACCCAAATGGCCTGATCAGAGTGGTCGAGGGTCGCGCACCTAAACCTGGGTGGGTTATTACTACGAGGTTCCACCACTCCTTATTTGCTACTAATGGTATCGACATCGATAGTTCTTATGATTTTCACATACCATATTTTGCCGCCAAAAACTCTGATTCCTGTAAAATTGATTCATAAGCCCAAAAATATACGATTAAACAAAGCGCACGTGTCGTGCTGAAGCCAGGAAATAAAAGTAAATTTAACCAGCCCAAGTTTTGAACCCAATTAATCTAAAGACGACAAGGCGCCAGAGCCCCCTTATCTATTGTCAAGTCGAGGGCCAGGGCATTGTCATTTGGCGCTTTAGCTTATATCAGAACTTCTTCAGAAAATAGCGTTTCATGCTCGTTTCTCATAAGCAAAGCCAAGGTTGCCCCTATCAAGCAGCTCAGTACTCCAAAAATGGAGCTCCAGGCCGCTGTTCTTGGAACACGCTTAGCTCGGTTTGTCAAAACTCAACAAAATATCGTTTTCAAGGAAACCGTATATTGGTGTGACAGCAGTGCTGTCCTAGCTTGGATTAAAAGCACAGACAAACTCAAAATTTACGTGGCCAACCGCGTGCGTGAAACTGAAAACAACTCTTCAACTGATAACTGGAGACACATCAGCGGAAAGAACAACCCAGCAGATCACGTATCTCGTGGAATTGACTCAAATAATCTTGTCAAGTTGTGGTTAACTCCCCCATCTTTTTTTATGAGCCGAAAGACATTTGGAGCAAGATACTTTACGCGGAGAGGACGAATGTCACAGCATCAAAACACCAATTCAAGTCATCATTGACGTTGAGGGATTCTCAAAATGGACCAAATTGCTCAAAACTACCGCACAAGTCTTCCGTTTCCTCAGCATATTTAAAACGAAGAGAAATAGAGCACTCAACTGTACAGATATAGAGAAATCGAGAAATCACCTACTGCAAGCATCACAGCAAAACTCTTTCGGTACGTCAATCAACCTTCTGAAATAAAAGAAATCTCGTCCAACAAAAGACAAGCTTCTTCAGTTTTCACCGTTTCTCTGAGACAACACGTTGCGTGTCGGTGGCAGAACCAAAAGAAGTACTTTGGATTACAACACAAAACATCCAATGATTCTCAATGCAATAGAATTCATTACTTGGCTCTTTTTAGTTAAATGCCACGAAATTTGTATGCTTTTTGGGACTGAATACGTCCAGAACTATGTACAGCAAATTTTCTAAGTGCTTGGTGTTCGCGACACTCTTAGAAGTATCACATATAAGTACTTTGATTGCAGACGATTCAAAGGCCAAGGACTTCAACCAACAATGGCGACATCAGCTTACCCGACATCAGATTTCCACAAAACGAGTCTCCTGTAGTTTTTACAAACGTCGGAATTGACTTTATTGACCCTTTTACTTTTATTCAGCGAAATAAAGACGAAAAGGCCTATATTTGCCTCTTCAATTGTCTTGTCACGAGAGCTGTGCACTTGGAAGTGACAGAAGATTTAATGACAACCACTTGCATTATATCCATCCGAAGATTCATCGCAAGACGGGGACAACCTCGACTCTTCCTCAGTGATAACGGCAGTAACTTTCTTGGAGCCAGAAAACAGATACGACGACACCCAGTCAAGCTCGACCATGAGTTCATTAGACAGAAACTACTGAACCAGTCTGTTGATTGGCGTCTAAACCCTCTTTCTGCCCCTCACTTCGTTGGGGTGTGGGAGAGGCTCGTACAGATTGTAAAATGAGCTCTTCTTTTGAACTTAGTATCGGCAAAATTGACCTGGGACACCTTTTCAACCATCGTCACCGAGACCGAAAGTATAGTTAATGCGAGACCCTTGACACATGTCAGAAGTGATGCCGAAGACCAGGATCCACTCACACCTAATCACTTTCTGATCGGCACAGCCTTTTCGAATGTCCCAGCATGTGTCTTCAAAGAGAATCCCACCATCCAGACAAAAACGTGGATACAAGTGCGACAAAGACTCGAGGCAATCTGGAAAAGACTATTGAGAGAGTACGTTCTGACTCTGAACGCCAGAAAGAAGTGGACCAAACCTGGGGCCAAGTTGGAAGACGATGATATTGGCTGGGTCCTTGAAGAATTGACTCCAAGGGGCATATGGCCACTGGGACGCGTGAAAAGGACATTCACCGGCCCCGACTAAACTGCTAGGTCTTGTGAAGTAAAAACTGCTTTAGGATTTTTAACCGGACCAGCGGTTAAGCTTGCACATTTTTTTCCGAAACCACCCCCTTAAGGTTAGGAGGTTAGGTAACTTAGGCCCCGAGAATGTTATCGACATCGATAATTCTTATGATTCTGACATACCATATTTTGCCGCCAAAAACTTTGATTCCTGTGAAATTGATTCATAAGCCCAAAAATATAAAATTGAACGAAGCGCACGTGTCGTGCTGAAGCCATGAAATAAAGGTAATTTTAACAGGCCCAAGTTTTGAACCCAAGTAATCTAAAGACGACAAGACGCCAGAGCCCCCCTATTGTCAAGTCGAGGGCCAGGGCATTGTTAGCTCTTGTTATACACTTTTGAATTTGACAAACCCATAATGGTGATAGCAACTATGTGGTAGGGTTAATTCATTTACAGAAAGAGTCTTATTTGAGTCACGTTTTATTCTGAAACCAGCAAAACTGTCCAAAAAAAACTAACCCAATTTTTCATGGTTTGGAATTAAAAAAGAGAAAAGCAAACATGTACGAGAAAACAAGCAGAAAAAAATACAGTATCAAATATTTGGAGTTAGTAGGAATTACCAACGCTGAAACATTTCAAGCTTTACCTATAGGGCCACCGCTTTATTGTAGAAATAGATGGAAAAACGCTGCTATCTATCTTTACGATCTAACAAGATACATCTAAGTCCATTAACAAGGTAGTAACCCACAGTAAAAGGCTGAATTGGGGGTTCACATACCACATATCACGGCGTCCAAAAAACGACACCAAAACTATTACTATAAGTACAACGACCAGTTCAACACCGCCAGATAGATATTATCTAAGAAATTTTTCATACAGTAGAACAACGCGGTAAACCGAAGAAACATGCTGACAAGGAATCGTAAAAGCGTTCCGGAAGTCAATTACCCACATAAATGCTGAGGGGAAACAGAGGCATATCAAAAATTTCTCCAATTAAATTGAAACATAGTTCGAACGCACGGCAAACACGCTAGCAAACAAAGATAACCCGTAGACTACCGGAAACGACTCGAAGTGTCGTGTTGTATAATCTTTAACCTAACCTACCAAAAATCAAAATATCAAGAAAGACGAAACAACAAAATTGTCAGATAAAAGGGGAGGTTGATGGGATTACAGATGGGGGGATGGGGATGGGGGTACTTAAATGGGATCAAATATTCTCAAAGTGATCTGACCATGAATATAGCTAAAAAATAGCAATTGGGATACATTAAAAACCAAACTATTGATTAAGACTAACCAAAAACGGAAGTAAAGGATAGAATAAGTAGAGGTTATTGTTCAAGTCATGAACAAACTTGCCATCCGCTAAAAAAAACAAAGCTAGAATACCGGAAACGACTCGACGGAAAACTGGTCATGACTACAATTTGCTCGCGTTAGTGCGAACTACCACAAAATATTCCGATAAAAAGCGTTTATGTTTCAACTCTGCGGGACTATGCAAAGTTTTCCGACTATCTATTAGATGCTCAGACAAGAAGTTGATATGATTCGAAAGTGTGCGCTTATCGGCCAAATAGTGCAAAGTTATCCGAAATTGTGCAAATTAAGACAAACATATTCCGACAGAACAGATAGTGGGAGAATTGGATCTTTTCTGCTAGCGCCCCCCACCCTAGTAAGCGCTGAAATTTTGCACCCCCATACATTAAGCGTATTAGCGTGGGAAAGTAAAATTTGTTTCTTGAGATTTCTCACTCACTTTCCCACTTTCTCTCCCACTCACTTTGCACTTCTCACTTGAATGATGCATTTAAAAAAGATAGTTGATATTTGTGAATCCAAATGTTAGATTATTGGCTTGTATAAAGAATATGGAATTATCAAGCAAGTGAAATACCGCCCGCACGGTCACGAAATGACTTTATCATTTGACGAAAAGTCTACAAAGCGGGATCGGTGGCGTTGTCGTTATCGTTCTTGCAGATTCGAAGTTGGATTGAGAACAGGGACCTGGCTCGAAACCTCACGTTTGAATTTAGACAAGATTTTGATCTTTATTAACGCATGGTCCTGTGATATTGCAACAATCAACTACTGCAAAAATGAGCTGGAAATTGGACACTGCGCAGCCCTGGACTTTTCAAGTTATATGAGAGAAGTATGCACCTGGTTTGTTAAAAAAAAATCTGATTCAAAAATCGGAGGAGACGGTTGCGTTGTGGAAAATGACGAGAGTTTGTTTTCGAAATGAAAAACTAACAAAGGTCGAATGCTGCCTCAACAAAGAGTATTCGGTGGAATATGTCGCGAAACAAAATATGTTTTTATTTGTTCGGTACCCAACAGGCTTTCAAAAACCCTAATGGATTGTATTGAAAATAACGTCTTACCCAAAACAACGATATATTCTGACTGTTGGCCCGCCTACAACGCTCTTAAGGATCATCCAAGATACTTTCACGCAACGGTGAACCACTCTGAAAATTTCTGCGATCCCTCAACTGGGGTGCATACCAACACCGTAGAATGCATGTGGAGTGAGGCTAAGCGGAAGAACAAGAAAATGTACGGTACAAACCGTCAATTGATAGACAGCTACATGTCCGAATGGTTGTGGCAAATATATGTAAAAAAAAACTCAAACTTGATCCGTTTGAAACTATCTTGCAACATATATGCGAGTACAATGATGTTGTATTGTCTAATTTGTTATGTCTAATTTGTAGATAGAAAACAATTGATTATTGTTCTGCCGCGTTTTATACTGGGGGGTGCAAATAGACTGGGGGGGGGGGAGGGCGCTAGCAGAAAAGATCTGGAGAATTTGAGACCATTACTCGAAAATCCAGACAGTGCGAAACCACGTGGCTTTGATCGGAAAAATTTTTACATGCTGAAACACTTGTCGCTTTATAATTTTATCTTTTCTTGTCACTTTTTCCTCATGAGCTTCTGAAAAGGTAACTGAGAAATTTGTTGTGTAGAAACCTCAAACAGGGGAAAAATAGTTTTTGGTTGCGTTTTATATTTGTATAAATCGTCAAAAACTAAATGAACAACAGGAAGAC
>NW_027449739.1:2500-56968 GCF_964194025.1 Convolutriloba macropyga
AGAAAAAATAAAAATGTAGTGATCCCTGCACCTACGGCTTGAGGTCTTTCATTTAGTAAGATAACGAAGAGGGCACTTTTATGGATTTGGATCCTCCTCTGTGTGTTAAGATAGGCTAAAGAACGCTGATGAGTAAGTATTAAAATACCAATTGAACTGGTTTTTTTGGGACGCTTTTCGTACATGACTTTTGAGGTCATATGTGCTAAGAGAAGAGTTTTTCACGCATGCATGTGACCGGACCGGAAAAGAGGCTCAATTGAAATAATCTTCACTCTGATGCACTGCAAATAATTCAGACGGATTAATTCTATTAAGGCTAGCCACAGCCACCGCAATGCATTAAGATTGGGTAGAGCCGCCAAAATTTTTTGAGATTAGGTATAGCCGCCGCATTGTTTTAGAGTGCTTCCGCAATGTATTAAGATTAGATATAGTTGTGGAACACTGTTAAGATTAATCATATCCATTGAAAGGTGTTACGATTAGTTATTGCCACCGGAATGTATTATGATTAGCTATAGCCGCGGCACTGATTTAAGATTAAGTATTGCCACCGCAATGGTTAGCTATCAGGATTCGTTGTCGCACTGTGTTAAGATAAGGCATGGCCACCGCAATGTATTAAGATTAGGCATAGCCACCGCTATACTTTAACATAAGATATAGTCTTTGCAAAGTGTTAAGATTAGGGATAGCTGCGGCAATGTATTAAAATTATTTAGTGCCGCCGCAATGTATTAAGACTAGGTGTTGCCTCAGCAGAGAGCTAAGTTTAGCTATAGCCACCGTGATGTATTAAGCTTAGGTATACTCGTCGCAAGGTGTTAAGAATAGGATAAGCCGCCGCAATGTATCATTATCAAGATTAGGCTAAACGCCGCAATGTATTAAGTTTAAATATAGCCACCGCTATGCAGTAAGATTAACTGCAGCCGCCGTCATGTAAACAAATTATGGAGAGCGGCTCAACAAACTGCCTGTATCTTTATATGTACGTCTAGATCTACTTGAAAACAGCACGATGGAGTTGTTGTAGTGCGCGGGCTGCATAAGCTAGGGACTGGTGGATTATAAATAGCGCCTGTTAGAAAAAGAAAAGTTATGTAGTATATAAAATGTGTTCCAGTTGTCTTTCGACGCTCATTGATTGCAAAAATATCAATCAATAGAAAAATGAACTAACAAATGCAATAAATCAGAGACACCTTATTGATCAAAATACAAAACTGCCCGAGCGTTTACAATCTAGTGGTATAAAAATAATGCCCGTGAGGAACACTGAGCCAAGTAGATAACGAATTCGACAACAAAACAGGTTCAGTAACAAATCCGGAATTGCAGAACTAATGAGAAAATTAGTGTTGAAGTTATTGGATTTCTAACTATTTTACCTTGAAATAAAGAAATCACAATAATTTTAAAATAAGGTTTAATACATACACAAAAATAACCTTGTTTAGGTTAATTTATAGAAATTTAAATAGTTTAATTGCAGCAAAGATGTGTATAAAATTCACACAAATTATCCTCTTTCTGATGTGGATGTTATTATATGTTCTAACAATTTTATATAAAAACTGTCTAGTGTATTTAGAAGGCCCAAGAATTAGCACATCATTATTTTTTGTTCAGTCAAGCGATCTTTATCCAAAATTTTCGGCAGCACTGCTTAGAGAATTCTTAAACAATATGCTGGTTTTGAAATAATATGTTGGAATTTCAGCCCACGAATTCGTTCATTTAACTGTCTCAGGAATGTGTAACCCGTGGCAAACGATTTTGCTTTGCTTCAATCCTCGAACACGATTAATATTTGGACTTAAAACTGTACAATCCATCTGAAATGGATCGTTTGTTCAAAAGAACAACAATCAACGAACCACTGCAAGGTTGAGTTTGTTCAAATTAGTCTCTGTTTGATTTTTATCTTTGGCAATACAGTCGCTATGGGACGATGTGATGGAATAAATTAATTATTAAAAAAGTACCAAAAATTGAAACATTAACAAAAATTTGTATTAGTTCTTACCTGTTTTTGTTCATTTTCAATTGTGGAATCGTTGTTTCAAGGCATCTTATTTTTTCACCTTGAAACAAATAAATTATTTAGCCTTTAAGTTTTTTAGCCTAATAGGTGTTTCCCGTTTTTCGACAAGTCTTCCTCGCAATCTTTAAACAAACTTTTTCAGCTAGTTTTGTCCGATGTAGTTTTAGAAAAATCTCTTGAAAATGAAATGAATCACTTGGCTCCAAAAAAATATTTTTGTCAAAAACCTATGGGGACGAATTTTAAAATTATTCCAAACAAAAAGTGCCAAAGTTGGTATGACTTTGTATTCAATGCAATTTAGAAAAATTACCTCTTCTAGTTGACGAAGTCGAATAATTTTCAGAGAAAAATTTTCCATAATTACACGTTCACTAATATTTCCATCACCAACTGTTTACGTAAAGATGTCGTCCCTACAACAGCAACTGATTTCAGTTTTTTCTTCCCGTCAAAGCATTCACAATTGCTCGTGTTGCTATATTAAGCAGGTCAGCACCAGCCCACTTTACTGCTGGGAGAAAGTATCTCATAATGAACGGATTGGTAGTCCTCTCACTTATTTGTGGTAACGCTCAAAATACTCTTCCGCTCTGCGAAAATAACCACTAAAAACAATAAATCTTATTCAGCAATTTTTTTCCGGAATTAAAAATTGAAAAAAAGTTATCAGTTCTCTTTTTAAAAACATTTGTAGAGCTCTTGTTACTCCAACAGAGTTGTACAGCTGTTGTCCCATTCTTAATAAGAGTTCGATAGCTCAGGTTTTATGCTGTGGAAGGTGCTCTAAATAACTCCGGATGTCGCCATCCTGAATTTTTGATAAAAAACGATTACGTTGTTAAAAGAAGCTTTTATATCACATAATATATCATATTCAACAGTTTCACAATATATCTTTATACCTTTTTATGTATCCATTCTTCTTATAATCTTAAAACTTGGAAAAAATGCGGACCAGCACTACTACTGAAAACACTCATATCATAAATAAATTTTTAGCCAAGAAATATGACAGCAACCGCACTATATAATAAGAAGAGTTCTCCTCAGCAAGGCTGAAAAAAATTTGATGTAACTATGTTAACCAGTAAATTGGTTCTTTATTCAAATTGTTTTGTTCCGGAACCTATCTGTTGACTTCTTTTACACTATCGAGATCCGAGGGATATGGAATCGAATCAAGTTTGTCATTTTCGGCTGGTGTTGTGTCTAGAGCTACTTCGTCTAAATATATGTACCGAACATATGTTAAGTTTTAGTCTAAAGAAGGATAAGATAATTTTGTTTTTGCAACCCCCATTGGCATGAAGATTAATTCGCTCTGGTAGAAAATTTGTGAATGAAATTAAATTTATACTTTGGAAACAATGGAATTGTGAATTGGAAACTCCTTCACCCATGAAAGAGCTCACTTCTAAATAATGCCTTTTAATACCTCTTGCTCATTAAATTTCCGTAGAACTTCATCAGCTTTCTCCCCGTAAAGATTATATGTTGGGCGTCTATTAGAATCAATTTTAACAACTCTGGCACTTTCGTTTGTCAAATCTTATTTGAAAAAGTTTCAGAAAAGAAGAGCATTCTTTAATATGCACAAATTTTCACCCAAATTAAAAAACGGATGCTTTCACTGGTTTATTTTATTTAAAAAATTGGAACAATAGTTTTTATTTGTTACAATTTTTGGAGCTTTAAATGTCGATTGAACAAACTGTTTACTCATCGTGATGAAAAATTAATCCAATTTTTTTGGAGGTTGAGTTTGCAATCCGCACTAAAAATGATAAGTAAAGAGTTCTCATAAGAAAGGCTCAAAGAAACTCGCGTTGTACTTACGTTAACATTTAAATTGGTGACCTTTCTCGTTCCTAGTCACTCCTGCTTCATCTAGTTAACATCTGTTAATTTTGGTACAAGAAATTTTGGTTTATTTTGTTAAAATTTCTGTTATTTTTGAAACAAGAGACTTCTGTAATTGCTAACTCTCGATTTTCATCCAGACAAGTATTTTCTGATAGAAAACTACTAAATTAAATCTTAATTGTTTACTTGGTAATAATCAAATAATGCATTGTAAACCACCTATACAACAACAGATATCAATTCTAACTGATGCTTTTTAAAAACACCTGAATATCAAATTTCTCCAAGAATTTCAGCGGCTGGCTCCTCGTAAAGAGTACAAGTTGGAGGTTTATGAGAAACAGTTTTAACATTATTGAATATATAAATTGTGAGCTCCTTTGTGACATTTTCTGAAACAAATAGCATGTTTTGGTTTACGCAAATTTTTGCCTATTTTAAAACGCGGTTACTTTCAGTGGTTAAATTGATCTTAAAAAATGGACAAAAAGTATTTATTTGTAACATTTTTGAAACCCTAGCTGTCGATAGATTAGCTCCTATATCAATTTTGTTGAAAAAATATTCCATTTTTTTATATACTTTAACCCATTTTCTTCCATATGTAGATAAAAAAGATTTTTCAGAGACCTGAAAGCACTTTTTGCTAGAGCAGTCTTTGTTTCACTTTTGGTAGGTTAAATTCCGTATTTCTTGACCTTGGAAATATTTTGAAATGCGGTTAACTCCTTTCCCTGATCAACCCATGTTTTCTTTGGCATTATGTCTTCACAAAGCAAAAAACCGGCAACATATACTAAGAAATATTTCACTCCATTATTAAAATAATCCCATTGAATGTCCACAAAGGCCTGATTGAGACCAATGATTTTACAAGTTCAGTTTTCTAACAATATCAAAAATTAACATGGGAGAATGGGAACCAGTGCCACTCAGGAAAATACCCATGATCAAAAACAGCATTTGGCAGCCAAACACATGATATTGATTGGCAGTAAAAACAACGAGTATAAAATTCTCATTAGGAAGGCACACAGAAACTTGCTGAGTTTTTATGTTTACCTTGATAATGATCCTTTTTTCAAACTATTCTGGTTCTTGAATTCTTCTCTTCATTTTGCTTACACTATCGGAAGTCGAAAAATATAGAATGAAATCAAGTGTATTAAATTCGGCAGGATTTTATCTACAGCTGCTCATCTAGATAGAAGTTCATTTCTGAAAGATGCTTTTTGAAATTTCTTGCACCTTAAATTTCCCGAGAATTTCATCATTTTTCTCTTCGTAAAAATTATCAGTTGAAGGTTTACAAGTAGCATTTTTAGCAATTCTTGTGACTTTTTTTGTGAATTCTTAATTGTAACAATTTCTGATACGAACATCATATTTTGATAGACGAATACTTTCACGCATATTAACACACGATCGTTTTCACTGGTTAATTCGATCGATTAGGAATTCGACAAAATTTGGTTTTTAATATTTTTGGAGCTTTATCTGTCAGTAGATTAACTTGTATGTTCATTTTTTTGAGAAATTAACAAAAATTTTTCACTTACTAGTCCTTTTTCATTAATAATTAGATAAAAATTTTTATTCAGAGACATGATAGCTCGTTTGGCTACAGCAGTTTCTGTTCCATTACTACTAGGTTAAATTTTGAATCTTTATCTTCCAAAACAGTCGAGGTACCCTAAACTTCGTTCCCTCATCAACCAAAATTTTTGTTGCTATTATGTTTTTACGCAACGTGTATGTGAAGCCTGCAAAATCATCTCTAGAATAATTTTAATTCCATAGTTGAAAACAAGCAATGCAAAACACAACGTCAACGTATCCTAAATAGTCTTTACTGCATTACTAGAATAACGTACTAATTTTCCCAAAAAGCTCTGATCTAGAGAAATGATTTTAAAGTCCAGTTTTTTGGAAAATCTGAAAAATGAGCATGAGAAATGAAGGAAACGCACCACTCAGGAAAACATACATGAACATAAACAACTTGCTTGCAGCCAAAGACATGGCAAATAACAGCCGAAAAAAGGTCAAGTAAGGAGATCTTATAAGGAAGGCTCAAAGATAATGGCTGTATAAATACATTAACCTGTAAATTGGTACTTTTTCATACTGTTCAAAATGTTTGTGCTATGGGAATTCTAGGCATATAGAAGCAAATCAAGTGTGTTAGAGTCGGCATATTTTGTATCTAGTGCTTCATCAATATAGAAGTTTTTTAAACCTTTTTGGAGCTTTAGTTGTCGATTGATCAGATCGCATATTCATTGTGCTGTAAAAGTAATCCAAATTTTTCACATTTTGCTCAAAATTGTGATATAAATACATCTCAGAGAGCTGATAGCAGGTTTTACTAGATTAGTGTTTGTTAAATTAATTGAAGAGTCCCGCAAACTTTTTGAAATTCTTTAAACTCCGTTCGCTAATCAAGCGATATTTTTGTTGGCATTATGTTTTTACGTAAGGTGTTTGTAAAAAAATTGCAAATGCGTCTCTAGATTACTTTGTTTTCCTTAGTTAAACAGAAGCGAAAAATCAAAAAAGAATGTCATCAAACAATTAGAAATACTTCACTCCATTATTAGAATCATCCGATAGTTTATCCACAAATGCCTGATTGAGGCAATTGATTACACATTTTCAATTTTTCTACCAACATCAAAAATGAACTTCTGAAAATGGGGACCAGCGCAACTTAAGAAAATACCCATGACCATAAACAACCTTTTGGCAGCCAAACACATGATAAAAATCTCCACTACAAACGACAAGTATAGAGTTCTCGTAAGAAAGGCTCAAAGAAACTCGCTACGTAATTGTGATTACCTTTAAGTTGATTCTTCTTCACGCGTTTTTGTTCTTGACTTTTTCTGTTCATTTTGTTTACAATATCGGAAATCGAGGGATATATAATCAAGTACGATGTGTTATAGTCGGCAATTTTTTATGAACTGCTGCTCATCTAGATAGAAAATTTCAACTTCTGTTAATTTTGGTACAAGGGTAAAAGGAATGATAAAGTATTTCTGTTACTGCTACCACTCAATTTCCTTCAATACCAATTTCTTTTTGTAGAAAGATTGTAAAATTTTGAGAATAATCAGATGATCCATCCTATACTAACTCTGCAGCAAAAGAGTTCATTTCTAAATGGTGCACAATGAAATTTCCTGCACATAAAACTTCCCCAAAAGATTCCTCAAATTGCTCCCCGTAAAGACAATCAGTTGGAGGTTTATAAGTAGCAATTTTAGCAATTCTGACAATTTCCTTTTGTGGTACGGTTGTTCCAAATTAATTTCATCTTCTGTTGATTAGTACTAATTTATTTTAAGTTTGTCATTGTCTGATTAAATGTCATAGTTCACTTATGTTAAGTTTACCGCCGACTAATAAGTCAACTTTTGAGTTTGTTCATATCTCCCACTTTGATAATATTTCAATCCGCTAAACTTTCTCATTCAGTTCAGTTGTTCTCAATCTTAGTAGTTTTGCAGTCATAAGAATCCTATTTGGATTTGAGGAGGATTTCCACGTCATTGAATTATAACTACTTTCGTAACTCTATTGCAAAGTAAAACTAAAATGGTAATCCCACCATTTAGTGAAACAGTGGATTCACGCCTCGAATCCAACTGATAAGCTTTAAAGCGTATTCATGGCTCATATACATACCTCAGCAGTTAGAGGTATCACATGGCGGAGTCAGCAGTCAACGAACGTGCACTCCTTGAATCGAACCATTTTGGGAGAAACCAACACTAGAACCACCTCTGAGATAGGATCGCTGGCAGATAATGCTGGAGTTGGCTATCCTGGCAAAAGAGGGTATTTCTATCGACACCCTACGCGAAGATCCTCCGGACAAGGCCACCTTCCTTCCAGAACCTATATACGAGAATAATGTTGAGAATAGTACAGCTCAGAGCGAAAGAGATCTGAAAACTTGAAACGAGCAACTTAAGAATGCGTGGTTAAATCGTTGTCAAAAAATAGAACTTGAAGGTATATTGTGTGTCGACAAACTTTGGAAATTTTGCGATAACAAAGCTGTCTCTTTGACCTATCTAAGCTTGGGGATGGAAGGACGACGAATATTTGGTTCCCAGGAACCGAATATCCAAATTGATCGTGTAACCACAAAGGACCTTTGGGAGAGCCTAGATAAGGTATTTACCAAAAAGCGAAACATCACCTTTGATCGGTATACTTTCCTCACCAGGAAACAATTGAAAGGAGAACCTGTAGAAAAGTTCTACGGTTGTCTTCGGGAACTGTCTTTGAACTGCGAATTAGGAAGTCACGAGGAGTCAATCATTCGTGACGTTTTCATAGCCAACATGCAAGACGGCGAGATCCAGAGGGAACCACTTTCAGAAACGAGAACGGCTAAAAAGGCATTGGAAATTGCCATGAACATTGAGATGGGCATTCAAAACTAGGTAAAGATATCAGGAACCACTGTTCATTCGACTACAAATGAGTTTACAACTACATCAGTAAACAATATACAAGGATCTTGGAATAGATCGCGACCTCCAACGAATCAATTCGTAAAACCTACAATCTGTCCAAACTGTGGCTATGGGTGGTCAGCTGCTCATCGTCAAAACTGTCCTGACCGTGGGAACAATTGTAAAAATTGCGGTATTGCTAACCACTTCGCGAAAGATTGCCGAAAACCTAAACATTCATATAAGCCGAAACCCAGAGTAAACAATTTAGACGACTCTATCTCCGAGGCGGGATCCAGAGCAAGTTAATCATATAGATAGATTGTTTCAAAAACAAAGTATCTATGACGCTAATTACGATTCGGATTATGATGACTATAATGACAACTGCATTGCAACAATCTCTATTAATAACGACACTCGCGAAGTGGAGCCGGTGAACTTAGACATTTGCATCGGGAATACTAAGACAAAAGCCTTGGTGGATTCGGCAAGCGTGTGCACTATAACCAACGAAAGTCTTGCAAATACTGTGGTGTCAGAGTGTAAAGGAAGTTTCTTGGTACAATCACCAGAAACACACGAACTAAAAACTTTTTCTAATGATTTAATCAGATTAAATGCAGTGATCAAGACATCTATCAAATGCAATGATTGGGTAGCTACGGATGTTAATGTGACAGTAGTAGAAGATGGCCACAGACCCATCATCGGACGAGATCTCTTCCCAAAGCTAGGCTTTTCTCTAACCCAAACAAAACAGGTTCAATGTCGATCAAAACCAATGTTTAATCAAGAAACAGATAGCATTTGATTTTCCAGGTCTTATCTCAAAAATCGGTAAATCATTAAAACATTCAGCTGAATCTACGTTTCATAAACACTTTACACCTCCACACCAAAAAGGACTCCGAGTTCCAATTAATTTACAACCACTAGTTAATGACAAACTTAAAAAACTACTTGCAGAAAAACACATCATAAAATTAAATAGTTGTTTGGATAAGAATTTCATCTCACCTATAGTCATCACTGTAAAAAGAGACAAAACACTAAAACTAGCCTTAGATTCAAAAATATTGAATAAATCTATCCATAAAAATAAATATCAAATGCCGAATATAGATAATTTAATTGACACAATCCAACAAAATTTAAATACAAATGTCTCGCAGAAAACAGCATATTTCTCTACATTGGATTTGAAGTACGCATACAGTCAACTTAATTTGGAACCGGAAACGGCCAGGCATTGCAACTTTATTATTGTTTGCGGTAAAGGAACTGGTACTTATTAACGTTTCATTAACGGTTTCTACGGATTGACGGACTTGCCAGCAGCATTCCAAAAAGTGATGGATTATACATCAGTTGGATTTAAAAATACTCACTGCTTCTTAGACGATATTATAATAGTCAGTCGAGGCTCAAAAGAGGATCACTTAAAATTAGTCTACAAATGTTTAAAAAAAATTGGACGGTGTTAATTTAAGAATAAATTTACCGAAATGTCATTTTGCTAAAACCGATATAGAATGGTTAGGTCATAAATTTACTCAATCAGGAATTGCACCACTTGAAACTAAAACAGCAGCAATTTTAAATTTAACAGCACCTAAAAATTTAAAACAATTACAATCATTCTTAGGTTAATTTCTTTACCTAGGTAAATTCATCCCTAACTTGTCTCAATTCTGCCATCCACTTCGACCATTGCTTAAAAAGAATGCAAAATTTGTTTGGAATGATGAATTTGAAACTCATTTCCAAGCAATTAAAAATAAAGTCGCAAACGCAACAGAAAACACACATTAAAATCATCACTTGGAAACGTCGATCAAATGCGACGCCTCTCGAACTGGATTAGGAGCAGCATTAGAACAACGTTCACCGACAGGTTGGCATACAGTTGCATTTGCGTCTTGATTCCTGAAATCAAATGAGGAACGCTACAGCATTAATGAATTAGAATTGTTAGGGGTTGTGTGGTATGTAGAATATTTTAAATATTATTTATTTGGCAAGACATTCACAATCATCACAGATCATCGAGCACTACTTTCTATCATGAAAGAACACCGATCTAAAAATCATATAATAGTCGTTTAATTCGTTGGGTAGATTGTCTTTTACCTTTTGATTTTAACATTGAGCATATACCAGGCGCAAAAATGGGGCTGGTAGACTAAATTTCCAGCCAACCAAATCAAGAAGCAAAAGTTACAAACAAATACGATGAAGAATTTGCGGTAGCAACAATTACCCGCATTCGTGACGCTATTGCAGCAATTTATGTAAAAACCAAAATAGCAAAGCTCTCAATCACAGCACTTTAGCAGCGTCAATCAAACACATTCCACACGTGCCTAACATCCTCACTCAACAAACTATTCCAATTCGCTTTCTGCGATTAATCGTAACACAACACACTTCTTGAAAATTCTGCAAACGCAGCTCAAATCCGTTTAAATTCTAGTCTACAGAAAAACTCAACTCAAATCCAACATCATTCTAAATTAAACTCAAACATATCACACATACATTCAATCTCTCAAAGAAAGATGATCAGTCGGAGATCAGTTCCACAAACCCCTCCTACTCACAGCAGAGTCACTTTTCAATCAACACCAAACTCGGCAGTGAGTTCTACACACTACTTCAATGACAGCCCAAATTCCTCAAACCTTGAATTGTCTAAAGAAGAGGTGTTTGAAAATAACTTGACGCAGCTATTTAAAAAAGGGTTCCTTGCTGTGCTAACAAGCAAGGACGCGGTCCTAAAGTAGGTGCGAGATTGTATCCTCCAAAATGATGCACAACGGTGTAAGGAGGTGAACCCTTATCTCTTCTCTTATTGGAGGGATCTTCACTTACGGTCAGGCTGCGTTTGCGTGGACGAACGTGTGGCAAAACCACACTCAATCCAGGACGCCGTGTTAGAGAGCCTACATCTCACTCCCCCGGCAGCTGGGAAATGATAGCCCTTGGGCAGTATGCGTTCTGGCCGTATAAGCACCGCGAAATTCTTAAAAAGGCTGCCCAGTACAAGCCTTGTACTGATATCGGTAAGAACCTCAAACCAGTCGTTCCGGCGTCGAAAAGGAAGCCTTTATTAAATTGTTCAGAACTTAATGAAGAAATACAAATTGATATCGGCGGCCAAATTACAAAGGAAAAAGATCAAGATATACATTTTCTTGCATGTAATGACCGTTTTTCCAGATATCCTACTGTAGAAATCTTTGATAAAGCTAATGAACCTAATGTAATTAAAGTTTTAGATGTATAGATTCAAATACACGATGTCCCCCCAACTATTAGGTTAGATCAAACACGTTGCTTAATTGGATATAAAGTAAAGAATTTTTGTAAACAACAGAATATTAACATTATCACTGCCCCTGCTAATCACCATAGAGCTATTGGATTAGTGGAGCGTTCGATACAAACAATTAAAAGACGTCCAAGCTGCATGAAATTAGATAATAGAAATAACACATTCACAATTAAAGAAGCAATAAAGTCAATAATATATCATTAAGTTTATGCAAACAAAAGACAACAAATGTAACACATTTCCAAGCACATTTTGGAAGAAAACCAAACACACCAATAAGTAACATTAGTACGATGCCAAAGGCATCAAATTTATCATATGAAAACATTCTCCACCACTATTTAGATGCAGACACTGTACCCGTGGAGGACTTACTTGGTAACGGATGGTTGACCGGTGATCGCAGCAACATTTTGGTAGAAGAGGCGATGCAAAAGGCCCAGGTGGATGCAGGACGCAGATACAATGGGGACAAAAACAAATAGGTATCCCGATTAATAATACACCGCAAACTAAACAAACCGATACCACGAACGGAGAAATCTTTGGCCATCAAGCTAGCCCGCAAAATGTCCAAACGACCAGAGGGATCTCCGTGGCCTCTGGGAAACATTGGCCCCGGGTAGTACTGTCGTCAGAACTTCGCCTACGACAACGGTTATTAAGAAACCGGAGTTCCTGAAGTCCCAGTGCGAAACAGTGAGATCGCCAAATTCGGCACCTGTGCTGAGCGCATTACGGACCTTTGGCAGTACGCTCAACGACGTCCTCTTCCCGATGAGAAGAGACCAGAAGAGAAGATAGCTCAACATCAGAAGGACCTTAGGAAGAAATATCGGGGGGAGATTAAAATTCGCCACAGACCCACCCAGTCCGATGCTGCTTCAGTAGTTTCGAGTGTCAATAGCAATATTTCTAAGGCAATGTCTTCTCGTAAACCCAAGAAGCCTCAAACGGGAAGAACTCGATCGCAACAATCCTCGACCTCATTGAATACGTCCAATGCATCCTCTGTTGCTGCGTCATCGGTCACCTCGTCAACCGCCTCACCTTCCACGTCAAAATCCAAAAGAAATAGAAAGGCTCAAGACTATTTGGATTTGAAAGTTCAGTGTTTTCAATTAGCAAAGACTCTGCGCCCAAACGTCATAAAGCTATCAACCCAGTTATAGAAACTGTAATTTAAGATGAGGAACTCCAACCACCTGCAAGTGACATGTCTTTCGAGCTGCCGGTCGTCAGCCCTCCTCCACCTCCCCCAGTTGGAACGTGGTCTCCAGAAAAATACGACTACGATGAGTATGCAAGGGAAATAAGCATGAGCGTCTTTGACGCCAAAAACCAAATTTAAAACTAAGTAAAACTGTCATTTGAAACTGAGTAACTTATTGCTTTCATTAAATTTTAGTGTAAAACTGATTGATTCAATTGTACGTTATTTAATCCTGATTCGGATTTGTGCCACTATTGCATATGTTTTCTGTTAATTGCCATTATTGATTTGTGAACGTGTTTAACCTGCAACTGATAACTTCAATTTGGTTTTCATCGCAGTAAAGCTTAATCATTAAATTTATTGCATTCGCACCACGATTATGCATTAATTTGGGTTTTACGTTTACGATTGAACGTAAATGTAATGAGTTTCCTTTAAAGTAATTTCTCTTGCATAAGTGTCTCATTTCCACTATGATTATCTGTTGGCTTGCTGTCGCTCACATTTATCTACTACTTATAATAAACAGTACATATGTTATTAATATCATAAATTTTACACTGATAGAGTTTAAAATTTTGTTAGAGCCAAGGATATGTGGTACGGTTGTACCATATTAGGTTCATATTCTGTTGATAAGTACTAAATTATTTTAAGTTTGCCCTTGTCTGATTAAATGTCATAGTTCACTTATGTTAAATTTACCGCCGACTAATAAGTCAACTTTTCAGTTTGTTCATATCTCCCACTTTGATAATATTTCATTCCGCTAAACTTTCTCATTCAATTCAGTTGTTCTCAATATTAGTAGTTGTGCAGTCATAAGAATCCTATTTGAATTTGAGGAGGATTTCCACATCATTGAGTTATAATTACATTCGTAACTCTATTGCAAAGTAAAATTAAAAGTGGTAATCCCGCCATTTAGTGAAACATTGGTTTCATGCCTCAAATCCAACTGATAAGATTTAAATCGTATTTGTGGCTCATATACATACCTCAGCAATTAGAGGAATCACACCTTTGTAAACTCTTTTTTGTAAGATTTCTTGAAACGAATAGCATGTTTAAGTTTACGCAAATTTTCATCTATTTTAAAACGCGGTTACTTTCGCTGGTTAAATTGATTTTGAAAAAATGAACAAAAGTCTTCAATTAAAACATTTTTGGAACCTTAGCTGTCGATAGATTAGCTCCTATATCAATTTTGTTTAGAAATTATTCCACTTTTTTTGTACATCTACCCATTTTCTTCCATATAGTAATAAAAAAGATTTTTCAGAGACCTGATAGCATTTTTGATAGAGCATTCTTTGTTTCCCTCCTGATAGGTTAAATTTTCTTGGTCTTGGAAAAAATTTGAAATGCGGCTTACTCTGTTCCCTGATCGACCCATGTTTTCTTTGGTATTCTCTTTTCTTTGTCATTCACTTAACGTGTTTCTAAAACCTGCAAATGCCTCTCTAGAATTTTCTGATTTCCTCAGTTGATCACAAACAAAAAACCGACGACATATACTAAGAAACACTTCACTCCATTATCAAAATAACCTGATTGAATGTCCACAAGGGCCTGATTGAGACCAATGATTTTACAAGTTCATTTTTTCCAACAATCTCAACAATGAACATGAGAGAATGGGGACCACTGCCACTCAAGAAAATACCCATGACCAAAAACAACATTTGGCAGCCAAACACATGATAAAGATTGGCACTAAAAACATCAAGTACAGAATTCTCGTTAGGAAGGCTCAAAGAAACTCGCTGTGTTTTTATGTTGAGCTGTAAATTGGTTCTTTTTCATATTTTGTAGTATCTGACTTTAAATTATCATTTTGATCACAATATTGGAAATTAAGGAATATAGAGCCCAGTCAAGTGTGTAATATTTGGCTAATGTTTTCGCTACTGCTGTTTCATCTAGATAGAAATTTTCAACCTCTGTTATTTTTGGTACAAGGAAAGATAAGATAGTTCTGCAACTGCTATTTCTCTTTTTTTACCCAGACTAATTCGTTCTGGTAGCAAACTTGTTATTGTAATCAGTATATTTTTTGGATAACAATTAAACGATGCATTTGAAACTAAAAATACAGCAAAAAAGCTCGTTTCTAAATAATGCACTTTGAAATCTCAATAAATTCCCAATAGATTCCCAAAATCTCAATAGATTTTCATCAGCTTGTTCCCCTTAAAGATTTTATGTTAGGCATCTGTAAGCATCAATTTTAATAATTTTGTGAATCTTGTTTGTCAATTTTTTTTGTTAACTTTTTCATTAAAGACTTGTATCGCCCACTGTATTATAATCAACAGTTTTGCTATATATCTTAAAGTTTTCTTATATCCGCAAAAGTGGGGAGATGCGGACTGGCACCACTAATGAAAACACCCATACCATAAACTTTTTTGCAGCCAAAAACTTGACAACAATCCGCTCTAAAAAAGATAAGAAAAGAGTTCTCCTCAGGAAGGGCCGGAAAAATTTGATGTACCTATGTTAACCAGTAAATTGGTTCTTTATTCAAATTGTTTTGTTCCGGAACCTATCTGTTCACCTCGTTTACACTATCGAGATCTGAGGGATATGGAGCCAAATCTTGTTTGTATTTTTTGGCTGGAGTTGTTTCTAGAGCTGCTTCATCAAGATATATGTATTGAACCTATGTTAAGTTTTGTTCCGAAGAAGGATAAGATAGTTTTGTAACTGTAACCCCCATTGTCATGACGAATTACTTGCTCTGGTAGAAAATTTGTGAATGAAATTAAATTTTTACATCAGAAAAAATGGAATGGTGCATTGAAAAATCCTTCTCCCACGAAAGAGCTCACTTCTAAATTACGCTTTTTAATACCTCATGCTCAATAGAATTCCGTAGAACTTCATCTGCTTTCTCCCCGTAGAGATTATATGTTGGGGGTTTATTGGAATCAATTTTAACAACTCTCGCACTCTCGTTTGTCAAATCTTATTTGAAAAAGTGTCAGAAAAGAGGAGCATTCTTTAATATGCACAAATTTTCACCCAAATAAAAAACGGATGCTTTCACTGGTTTATTTTATTTAAAAAAATTGAACAATGGTTTTAATTTGTTACAATTTTTGGAGTTTCAGCTGTCGATTGGTTAAACTGTTCACTCATCGTGACGACAAATTATTCCAATTTTTTTGGAGATTGAGTTTACGACCCGCATAAAAATGACAAGTGAAGGGTCCTCATTATAAAAACTCAAAGAACCTTGCCGTGTTCTTATGTTAACATTTAAATTGGTTCAAACTTTTTTCGTTCTTAATTCTTCTATTCATTTTGATTACACTGTCGGAAATTGAAGGATACAGAACAAAATCATCAAGTGTGTCATAATCGGCAGGTTTTGTATATAGTGCTTCTTCATCTAGATAGAATTTTTCAATTTCTGTTAAATTATGTACAAGAAACGATAAGATATTTCTGTAATAAATAACTCTCAATTTTTATCTGGACAAGTTTGTTCTGGTAGAAAACTATTAAATGATCATAATCGATCATTTGGTAATGATAAAATAATGCATTGTAAACCCACATCTACGGCAACAGATATCAATTCTAAATCATGCACTTGAAAAATAATTTTCATTTGTTACCTTTTTCGGTGCTTTAGTTGTCGATAGACTAAATTGTTTATTCATTGTGATGAGAAATAAGTACAAAACTCTGATTTATTTCTATCCATTTTCTTTCACTTTTAGCACATAACTGATTTTTTAAAGACCTGAGCTTTTTAAAACGAGCTTTTTAAAGCTCGTTTTGCTACAGCAGCTTTTATTTTAATTTTAGCATGTTAAATTTCGATTTTCTTAACATTCCAAAAAAATTTTGAAGATCTCTAATCGCTGTTTCCTGAACGTGTTTGAAAAACCTAACCTGCATCTGAAAAATAACTTCAGATTTCGGTTATTGAACGCAAACGAAATGATACAACCTCAAGAAACACTAGAAAAAATCAACTTCAATATTAGATTAATTCGATAAGTTATATATAAAAAGTTGACGGAGACAAATGACTTGAGCCAAGTTTGCCTTTTGTACGTACAAAAGGCAAACATCTTTAAATTTTGATAATCCACTAGCTGTTTGTCGAATTTAAGCTAATGAATTGGGTGCCTTCCTTCTCTCTACAATCTATGTAGCTTGACCTTTTCAGATTTTGAAATGCTGAGAGCTACAAAGATTGTAGGGAGTTCTGCTATTGGCATCCTCTGTCTCTGCTGTGGGCATCTTGGTTTAAGACTGTTTGTAAATTTATTCCGTCAATATTTCTGTAATATATATCCTGAAAATCAATAGTCTTTCAATAATTGCATAAAATTACCAGCAGATGCCTGATCTGTACCTTAATCCGTTCATTAAAGTTGAGCCATTGAGAGATAACATAATTCTGGTTAAAGTCAGTTCCTGATCTATGATTGATTCTTTTTTGTGTGATTTTGTTCTAGTGCTGATATTCCTGTAATTAGGTCCCAAATTTATTCAATATTAGACAACACTTTTTCATCAATTCTGTAAAATTTTAACTTCCAGTTGAAAAGTTTGTTCGTAATATTTAGGAATCAAACGAAAATCATCCACTTCGTAACAAACGATTAAAGAGCTCTATTACTTTTGGTATACATTGATCTTCTGTTCCTTGTTCCAGTTGTTTTAGAGAATGTTGATGCAATTTCGATATTTTATTACGTCTTCTTTTCGAAATTGTTACAGTTCTCCTCAAGGGCGGTTTATGATGCACTCGTTTAGGCGTTGACTGATTTCTATGTGACCATGATTTCCAATTTTTTAAACTTGAGGGATAATTTTTAGAACGTTTCAGATCAGAGAGGTTGGGTGCTCATCACTCCGAAATGTAACTTGTTGTTGGTGCAAGAAACTTAAAAATAACAAACAATTCTAGGTGATTTGAAGCATACAATGTTATTAATTTTTAACGCCATATCAAATGATAATCTATTCTGATCAAAAAAAATTTTGGTTAATAAACAAAGAAACGGTATTTTATCTCTTACAGCGGTTGCCATTTTCGAACCTAAAATCTCCTCATAAGATCCATTTTAAAAGTAGCAAGTGCTTCATCCCATTAGGGGGTATACTTTGAACTAACTCAAACATAACTCGTTGAACAGAGTGAATTTTATTGCGGTTTTTAAACCTTAACCATAAAGAGATAGATATTGTTCTTATGAATTAACTTTATCAAATTGAATTGTTCCAATGATTAAATAATTATTAATAAGATGGATTTACCAGAAACTTTTCCTTTCACGCTGAAAAAGAAAAGAGCTCTTTATTCAAAATAAATTTTTTAATTTAGGGGAAGGTGACTATTAACCGACTGTTCTGGATAAGACACCAATTCAGACTGCCTTTTCTTATTAAATTTTGGCAAGAGCCACTCTAACCATACAGCACGTAAATATTAACAGGATGACAAAGAATTGGACCCAGTTCTATTTCAAATCCTCCAGTTTTTCTATGGTTGTCTTTGCTGGTTATTTTCATCAGAGACCAAATTTTCATAAGTTTAAACCGTTATCTGTATAATCAGTCCTTTATGGCTTTTCTTATTAGGGAAAAAGGTTTTCAATAGCTGAATTACCATTTAGATAAAAAGAAAAAATAGGCCACCTTCCACTCCTAAAAACGAAAAAAAATGTAAAACTTAAGTGCTGTTTCTTGTCAACAGTTAGCAACGAAAATTATTATAGATAATGAAAATGCTGAATATATGAAAAAATGCAAAATGAAAAAATATAAAAGTTTTTCGTTAGGTAAAAAAAACTGTTTAATTTTTTTTCTAGTGCAACTTTTCCTTGATTTAGTTATCATTTAAAATCTTGCAAAGCGATCAACAACACAGTTAGAAAAAAGCAATACTTCATCAAAAAAGAGGTCCAATTGATTAAATTTATAATTCATCTTCTGCACAGTGAAATAATCTTTTGTGTCGGTTTGTATAATTGCTACAATCTGCGTCACCATCCCTGGGTTTAATGAGACTAGACGCCTCTGAAATGAACTAAAAATATCGGTTTCCACAAGTAATTTGAGAGAAGGTTACACTTCTCCGATATATACCAAGCTTTTTGTTGAAAGAGAAAATTTATGTCAATGGTTGATTTCCAGTTTTTCTTTCTTCCAATTGACCCCGTTCAACAGTTTTTTCGTATTCCACATTGCCTGAAAAGTAGGTGGATGAGAAGAAAGAAATTGAATCGCAACACAAAGCCGACCCTAAATTTATCCTCAACAATTCTCCCCTCTGACAACTCAAGGTCAAATATAAAGAGAGACATTCCTTAATATAGAATGAATTAATAAAAAGTGATTAGCAGTCTTTCAGAAAAAATGAGGATGAAAATATGTAATATTAAAGCAAACGCCTAATTGTCCAGTTATATCTCCCAAGACGCAGTAGCCGGGATGATTTGGTAACAAGTAAAAGTATTCTGGACCCTTGTTTGTTGTTGCTTTATCTGCTCTAGCGAACCGCGTGAAATTGCATGTCAGCGTAAATTTTTCTACCTAGCAAAAAAGTTTAGAAAGCAATTTTGAAAACAATAAGACCTTAACAATAATAACCCTGCGCATATTTTTGTTTAATTTTTCTCAATCGACTTGTCGGATCCTTATTTTAAAAGCCACTGGAATACACTTTTTGCTTTTTTCTATTTCGGGTAAAAATAATATTAAGCTTCCGTAGAATTTCAATATATTGGTTAGAGCGATATCATCCATCAAAATTGCGTTCCTTCGTCTGCGTCAAAGTAAACTTTCTTTAATTTTTTAGTAGAAGCTAAAAGTGAATAAAAATGTTCTCTCAAACTGTGGTATTTTTTTCGCACGTCATTTTTCGTGAGAAAACTCCAGTTCACGGGTGTTGCAAAAATGTCTTTTTTTGCAGTGGAGTCTTACAAAAAAACATGTTTCCTGGGCAACAGATATTCCACCTCATTCTCTGGTCAACATTTTTTACAGTCCTATTATAGAGAAGACAGAGGTTTATAAAATCAAACAGCAATTATTACTCCCAAAGGAGTATTGCTCCCAAATCTTTTTGGGTGGGAAGCAAAGTCTGCATAAAAGATAACAAAGTCTGTTCCAGTTTGTGGCAGAGAATTGATAATCATAATAGGAGGAACATCAATTTTTGCGGAAACATTTGTGTTGACGTGTATTTAGTCACTCGGTACGAGCTTTTCCAGAAGATTCCTCCAATTATTCCATAGAGTTTACTATCTCTTTATCAAATGGATCATTGCTGTAAAGGCTGATTCTGTTGGTAGCCGCCAGAAAAACAATTGATTTGAATAAATGAAGCGCCGAATTCAAATTCGTCTATCGGTATTTGAGTTTTTGAATATGATTTGCAACTGCTTGGTAAGCTTCTTTTAGCAAAATAATATTTATTCTGCTGTGCCCCTGAAGTTGTTGCGCACGCGTTGCATATAATATGTTGTTATATAACACGCTACTATGTAAAAATGGCACGTAAGCCCTGGGGCGTTTAAAATATAAGCAAACTTGACCCACTGAATGATTTCAGTGGTGTCTTGGTGATAAAAAAGGCTGCAAAAGTTTACTCATAGAAACCGTGTTGTTGTATTAGATTGCATTGATTGATTTCAAAAATTTGTTGCTTTTTGCTAGACGACCTCTTCTATTGAAATTGATGGCTTGTTTTTGCGATGTTAACATTCAGGCAGATTCTCAAACAGTCTTTTTCAAGTATATTCAAATTTTGCTGAAAATTAGAGTGACTGCTGATACCGAGGACCAGATCATCGGTATAGAAAATTACACTAACGTCATTACGTTTGAACTCGTAGTTCAGAAAGGAAGAGCAGTGAAACGATACTTGAGCGAAACCTGTCTCTCAATTTTTTTGCATCTGAAAGCGTTTCCTCATTTAAAAAGGCTGCAAGCTGCACCTAAATTCCGATTGTAGTGTTGTTAGGATTTTTCTATGTATTCCCGTTTTGGATGTGTTGTGCCTCAACCTCCCCAGTATTTTATGTGCCCCCCCCCCCGTTGCAGAACACGGGCTTTTACTTTGTAAATGATTAAGTAAAAATATTGCACGTGCGTCTGGGGTGTGCGAATCGTACTAGTAGTAGTATCAGGTCTGGTTTGCGGCTTCATGCCGGTGGTATTGTTAGTACCCCTTTTTATATCTTCAGTGGACAATGAGTTTGTAATGCGGGTTGCAGTTTCGACAAAAACAAAGTTTTCTCCAGGTGCATAATTTAAGTTCATTGTTGTGATTGTAAGAAAACTTTTTCATCGGTTTCATGTACTCTGTTCTTCTGTCTTACAATCTCGTTGTTCGTGCTTTGTCTTGTTCTCTCGTTTGCCTTGATATTGATGAAATTGCTAATTTCGATGTCGAATAATATAAACCTACTCAGCTGGGGGACACAAACGGAAAAATATTCCCATTTTAATTAATTTCGATATCAGGAGACTCCAATCAAAAAAATCAAAGTTTTTTTTCTTAATCAAGAAAACGTGCGTATAAGTATCCATTTTGTGCCACGTTCTTTGATTGCTTCTTTCAGTTGTGAGAGCGCATGCATAGTCGACATGCCACTACAAATGTTTTATCACCTTGATGGTATCATGTCGCAGTTTAAAACTTGTATCATGTCGCAGAGTTTGCAAACTCTGATAAACAAGTCTAGTAAAGACATGACAACAAATTTATTCTCAGATAGGAATTTGGCCAAGGTAGGAATGTTTTTCTGTTTTTTAAAATTCTCTTTGTATAATTGTTAGATGTACCATAGTCTCCAGAAACTATGGATTCAATTCACTATGTCGTACTTTATTTATTTAGAGTAGTGATTTGCAGTGCAAGAATGCCGAGAAGATATTATTTGGTGATTCGCGGTGCGAGATCCAAATTCAGTTTACTTGTGCTTACTCCCTGAGCGGGAAGTCAAAAGAGGATTTGCAGAACTGATTTGAATTGCAGAATATCAGAGAATGAAAATATGAAAACATAAAGCACTCAAGAACAACGTGAATGCGTGATCAGACATGTCTGGTCACGGAGCGGGAAACCAAGCAGACAGTTAACGACAGATCATAAGATACGAACTGAACAAATTATGAAGGTTAAAATAAATGAACTAAATTTACGGCATCATATAAAATTTACTGCATCAAAGGAATTAAGGTACATCAGGTATCACATACCCCTTGTATCAACAAAGAAAATTGTATAATACAATTTTCGAAGTATAAATAATAACAATATTTACAAATTAATACGAGGTCCCCGGTTAAATAGATAATAGCGGTATATTTACTGGTTATCATAGCTAAAATCAGGTGATTAATAAATTATGGAGTAGTTTGCAGTTTGAATACAGTTTAGATATCCCACTCGTCATTATCCGAATTCTGTTCCTCCGTATCAAGTGCCGTCATCGATTGTGCCAGCGTCGGGGTATCAATGTCAGGTAGAGGTGGATTTCGAGAGGCGGGTGGTGATACTTGACCAATACGAGGAGATATGTTCTCATCCTCGGGCTGATTTTCAGCGATCTGCTGCACCGACTCTACGATTGAATCGGGTGGTGCAAAGTTTTCCACATCTCCCGCTCGGCGGGGTTGTTTTGGTGGAGGCAGAATATCAGTGTTTGGCGGAGAACTCTCGAATCCGTAATAAGATGGACTGCGTCGAGTACGATCAGAAGTTCGCGTATGTTGAGCTGTTGCGGCCGGAGTAGTGGATGACGATGCGTTTTGCTCGCTATGTGAGATTGTCACTATTGCTGGTTGCTGATTTAACATTGCGGAGAAATTTGGTAGTTTTGGGGTTCCTCCCCGCATCGCGCGTGAGTTAATTGATTTTGTAGATGAAACCCCACTGCCCGGTTCTCTTTTCCTGTGTTTCATCTTTTTGTCACCTTTCTGTTTGCGGGTAAATTCCATTATGTGGCTGTGCATCAGCTCTTCCACTATCTTTTGGCCAGATCGAGGCCCTCTACGGTCGGCATAGGCCTTTAGGGGCGTTTGTCTTTCCAACTGTGTGCCAAATTTGGCAATATCGCTATTGCGTACTGTTACAATTGGCTTCCCGGGTTCCTTGATAGTGGATGTTGTGGGGCTTACTTTCAATATTTGAGATCCCGGTGCAAGTACCTCATATAGACCCTCAAGGTTCTTTTTAGAGCGTTTCCTGCCGTGCACTTTCCGGGCAAGGTTTAGCTCCACCGCACGCTCCTTCAGGGGAATTGGTCGGATTGCCTTTGTCTTTAAGAACCTTGATTCTCCGTCCGTACTTGTCTTCTCTCTGCTCTTTGCTTCTGTGTTTGCTCGGGTCATTCCGATCTCAACCTCGATATCACTGCGATATCCATTGACCCACTCATCGTCAGATAGAATTTCTTCTGGCATCACTGTATCCTCGTCTAAATAATGATTTATAATGTTCTTATATGTTAGTTTTAACAAATTAGGTTTGGTTGCGATCACGTTTAGCGAGGTATTAGGCTTTCTTCCAAAATGTGCTTCGAAAGGCGAGGTCTTTGTTGTTCTTTGTTTACATATTCGCAGTTGGTGAATTATTATCTTTAATGCATGCTTTACATGAAAGGCGCGTGTAGACGATCTCTCCTCTTTAATACATGCGAGTCTATTCTTAATTGTTTGAATCAGTCTTTCCACCAACCCGATAGCACGATGGTCGTTTACAGGAGCTTCGATGATATCAATATTGTTTTTGTTACAAAAAGTCTTTACTTGATGCCCGACTAAACATTTTGCTTGGTCTAAGCGAATAGATCTTGGAATTCCATGAGTTTCAATGTACATGTCCAAAAACTTCAAGACGTTCGGTCCATTAGTTTTATCATAATCATATGCAGTTGGATATTTAGAAAAATGATCAATTGCTGCCAAAAAGAACACTTCATTACTCCTTTCATCAAAAAATGGTCCCCCAAAATCATTTTGAATTTCTTGATTTGGTTCTACACGTTGTATGTGAGGATTGAATTGTTTGGCGGGAATAACAGATTTAAGATTCTTACCGATTACCGTACAGGGTTTACTCTCAGTGGCTTTGACTATTAACTCGCGGTGCATGTATGGCCACCAGCAATGTGTGGCCATACAAATCATACCCCAGGTGCCCGGGTGAGTTGAATGGATGTCGTCAATGAGCGCTTCGCGTAACACATACGGAATGGCCACTCTTTCGTCGATGCAAACGCACTCGGAGCGCACGTGGAGGTCCCTCCAATATGAGTGAATGATGGGGTTGATAGCTTTCAAGCGGCTCCCATTATTGGTTATAATGCAATCCCTGACCTCTTTTAACACCGCATATTTACTCGTTAGAGAAGCTATTAGGGATTTGTTGAAAATTTTCGACACTATGTACTCGAATGTTGGAGCATGCGGACTTGGGGTTAGTGGGGTGCTAACGTTTGATGAGTGGGTTGGGGATGTCGGGGTGGTGTTGAGAGGCGAACTTGCTTCGCGAAGGTTACTTGAGTGTGCGGCTTGTTGATTCGCCGCGCGAGAGCTGTTTGGCGGATTTGATCGCGTTTTTGCGGGGCGAGTTGTATTTTCACTTGTGGATTGTTGCTCCGTTGCGCGGGAGGCATCTTTAAATCGGACACGAGTTATTCGCTTTTCAGAAGGCATTTTACTATTTATTGTATTGACGTATACAGACAATGATTGATTGAGATTGAAGTTTTTAGATTGAGAAAGATGCGACTGAGTTGTAGAGTTACAAGAGGCAAAAAGCACTGATTTCAATTTTGGGTGATGATTTTAAGAACTGTTTGTGGAATGTGAATAAATTGGCGGGATTCGTGATTGAAGAATTTGAGACTCGCGCTGCACGAATGCCTCTTTATTCCTAATTTGGATTAATTGTTTGCTGTTGTTGGTATTTTGCAGAGCGAGAGAGGTGTAAAGTAGACTTTGCGACGCGGGTATTGCATATCTTAAATTGGTTAATTGACAAATACTATTTGAGGCTTGTTTTTGCGGGGCGAGTGAATTGCTAAAGACATGTTCGCTTACTTGAGTAGCGTGTGTGCTAATTGAATTTATTGATTTAGTGTTGGTCGCTATTTTAGGTGTACATTGCGATGCGAGATTATGTGTCTCAATTTTAGGTATATTTGGCGAAGTGAGAGTGTGATTTGTTAACAAATGATGTAAATGGGATGCGGGATGTGTGATATTTAACTCTAATGCATTAATTGATTTCAAGATTAATTTTAGTTCTGCAACAATAAATTCTTCGTCGTAGGCGGAAATCTTTATAGCGTTTTGAGACGGATTTCGGGAAATATAATCAACCAAACCCTTTTTTGCCCCAGGAAGATGTTCAATATCGAATTGAAAGGGAAGAAGACGATCGACCCAGCGGGTCAATCTACTATTATATGATTTATTAGATTTGTTTTCTTTCATAATTGAGAGAAGTGCACGATGATCTGTAATCACTTTAAAATGTTTTCCATACAGATAATTTTTAAAATATTCTGTTGACCAGACTACACCCAAAAGTTCAAGTTCGTTTACGCTATATTTTCCTCGCAAGAGTTTAAAAATCGAGACGCAAATGCAATTGGTTTCCAACCATCTACTGTTAATTGTTCAAGAGCTGCACCAAGGCCGGAGCGGGACGCATCACATTTTACGCGTGTTTCGAGTTGCGGGATGTAGTGGCTATTTGCGGTTGCTATCGCTATGGGATTCTTAATTTCTTTAAAACAGTTCTCATGTTCTGCTGTCCGGAGTAATTTTGAAGACTTTTTCAGTAATGGACGGAGAGGATGACTTATTTGAGCAAGATTAGGAATGAATTTTCCAATACAATGAACTGATCCCAAAAATGAACGGAGTTTCTTTAAAGTTTTTGAGGCTTCAAGAGGCAAAATCGCAGCTGTCTTAGATTCGAGGGGCGAGATACCCGATTGTGAAGTATGATACCCAAGCCAATCAATTTCTAATTTTCCAAAATGACATTTAGGAAGGTTTATCCTAAGATTTTCGTCGTCTAAACGTTGGAGGCATTTCATTACATAACTTGTGTGTTCATTTAAAGAGCCTTTGCTAACTATCAGAATATCGTCCAAAAAACAATATCTATTTTGTAAGCCAATTAGAGTGTAATCCATAGCTTTTTGAAATTCAGCTGGCATATCCGTAAGTCCGTAAAATCCTGTTTGAAATCTATAGGTGCCCGTCATATCACCGCTAATGATATTGAAGTTACAATAATTAGCTGTTTTAGCATCGAAGTTTAACTGACTGTATGCGTATTTCAAATCAATTGTAGAAAAATACGTTGTGTTTTGCGACGCGGGAGCACTTATTTGTAGTAATATAGATTCAATTAGCGTACCAATGTTTGTCATCTGATATTTTTTCTTGTGAATAGCTTTGTTTAAAATTTAGAATCCAGTGCAAGCTTTATCGTTTGGTCTTTCTTAACCGTAACCACAATGGGCGATGTAAAATATTTATCGGGACAACTTGAAAATTTTATTATGTGTTTTTCAGCTAGCAATTTTCTAAGTTCAGTATTGACTTTGTCTTGAAGGTTGATGGGAATACGTCTACCTTTTTGGTGTCTAGGTTGAAAATCTTTGTGAAATTTAGATTTCGCTACATGACTTTTTGATCTTCCAATGCGTGATACCAAACCAGGAAAAGTTTTGGCTATCTTTAAATTCAGGAGATGCATTGTTGTTGACACTGTTACCTTTTAGAAATGTAGATTGAGTTACAGCCAGTCCAAGTTGACCAAACAAATCTCGACCTATTAAGGACTTTAAACCGTCGGCTACGACTGTAAAGATGGCTGTATTACATGCCCAGACTTTGCTTGTCACTGGAGCTTGGATCTTTCCCTCAACTTGTAGAGGTTCATTTGAAAAGGTCCGTAGTTGTGGGGGTGTTGATTCATGAATCCAGAATGCACGAGGGCTGCTTTGTACCACTTGCGACGCGAGTGAATGGTTGAGTATACTGCATGCGCTCCCGGAGTCCACGAGTAGTGTGGTATTAATATTACCGCTCTTGAGGGGCATATTGAGTGATTCGACTTTTTCTACAGCAGTTTCGATCATTGCAACCGTGTTATCCTCCTCTCCACTGCTGTAGTCCGATTCGTACAGTTTAGCTGGTTGAACGAAATTTACAGAGTCCTCTGGATGTGGCTCTTCTTCTACCACAAGTACCATCTTTTTCTTAGGATCCTGTGGCTTTGTGTTAATGTTCTTTTGTTTACGGCAAACCTTCGCAAAGTGGTTTAATAGCCCGCAATTATTGCACGTTTTCCCCTTCGCAATGCATTTTTCACAATGATTCGGGAGCCACATTCCGCCGCAATTAGAACAATGGAGTGTCGATCGATTGTTTTGTTTTGAGACATTGTTAGTGTTCTGCCAATACGGTTTTCGTGGAATTTTGTTGAACACAATGGCGTTAACATTTGCCGGAACGACGATCTTGTTGTGCTGCTGTATCTGGTGTTGATTTTGCATCCCGAGTTCCATATTAATCGCTAGTTCTAACGCCTGTCGCGGTTCCACCGTTTGTTTTAAAAGTTCCTTTTGAATTTCAGGGTCAATCAGATTAGTGATAAAGACATCACTTATCAGGGTCTCTTCTTTGTTCTCAAAGTCGCAGTTTTCCGCCAATTCCTTTAGTTTGCCGTAGAAGTTCTACTTTTTCTCCATGAAGTTGTTTTGTAATTAAGAAAACATGGCGGTCAAACGTTATGTTACGTGGGCGGATAAATGCTTCCTCCACGATCTTCCAAAAGTCGACAGAGTGTCAATCATGATGTGCGGGTTTTTTCAATTGAGGATGCGGCGGCCCTCTATCCCAATGCTTAGGTAGAGAAGAGAAACTGTTCTGCGGTCTGCTAACGACCACGGTTGATCACCACACATGATACCCAACTCAATTAGACGTTGACATTTGTTCTGCCAGTTCATCTTTTGTTGCGCGTTGCTCGCGCTCCTTTCACTCTCTGATTGTGCGGATGCACCAGCTATTGTCTCTTCGTAGATAGGCTCTAGGGGAAGCTCTACCATTTCAGGTTTGAGCCCAAGTAGCTTGTCTAAAATGATGTTTTCTTTGGCCAGGAGTGCCAATTTGTACTGTACTCTCCACTTCTCCCAGCAAAGAGGAGGATCCAGCGTTGGTTTGTCCCAGAAAGGGTCGATTCCAAGGAGTGTTTGTTTGGTTGCTGACTGCGCCATGTCGTACTTTATTTATTTAGAAGAGTGATTTGCAGTGCAAGTATGCGGAGAAGATATTATTTGGTGATTCGCGGTGCGAGATTCAAATTCAGTTTACTTGTGCTTACTCGCAGAGCGGGAATTCAAAAGAGGATTTGCAGAACTGATTTGAATTGCAGAACATCAGAGAATGAAAATATGAAAACATAAAGCACTCAAGAACAACGTGAATGCGTGATCAGACATGTCTGATCACGGAGCGGGAAACCAAGCAGACAGTTAACGACAGATCATAAGATACGAACTGAACAAATTATGAAGGTTAAAATAAATGAACTAAATTTAGGGCATCATATAAAATTTACTGCATCTAAGGAATTAAGAAACTAAAGATACATCAGGTATCACACACTACAAAACAAACCTTGAAAAATTGCTTAATATTTTTGTTTGTTACCGTTTTTTAAGTTTGGGAGTTCTCTGGTGATTTCCCAGGTCGAATGTCCTCCCTAAAATCCTCCTTTTTTCTTGTAAGAGTGGGGGGGTAATTCGTCTATGGGGAGTAAATTGGTGTATGAGTGTGGGGGTAATTCGTTCAGAGAGGGTAAAATGATGTAAGAGCTGGGCTGCAATGGAAGGACTTGTGAAGAATTACCCCCACCCTTGACTGAAATTGCCATGTAAGAGTGGGCTGCAATGGGAGGACTTTTGAGGAATTACCCCCCCCCCCCGACTAAAAATGCCATGTAAGAGTGGGCTGCAAAGGGCTGCAATGGGAAGACTTTTCAGGAACTACCCCCTGACTGAAATTGCCATGTAAAAGTGGGCTGCAATGCGCTGCAATGGGAGGACTTTTGAGAAATAACCCCCTGGATAAAATTGCCATGTGAGAGTGGGCTGCAATGGACTTCAATGGGAGGACTTAACAGGAGTTACCCTCCCCCCTTACTGAAATTGCCATGTAAGAGTGGGCTGCAATGGGTAAAATGGTATAAGAGTGAGGGGGTAATTTGTCTAGAGGGCGATAAAATGAGCTAAGAGATTAGCTACCAAGGGGGGTAAAATGGTGTAAGAGTGAGGGGGTAATTTGTTCAGAGGGGGTAAAAGGCTGTAAGAGTTGGGCTGCCAAGGGTGTAAAATGGTGTAAGATTGAGGGGGTCGTTTGTTCTGATGGGGTAAAATGATGTAAGAGTGAGGGGTTAATTTGTTGAGAGGGGGCAAATCTGACAAGTATTATTCATATATATAAACTGTCAAGAGTTGGACAAGCATTGATGGTCTGGTGGTTAAGGTGACGCAGCTGAGGGTACAGAGGTTGTGGGTTCAGGACTGGCAGTCTTCAGGTATGGGCGCTAAAACAATTTAAGATTGAGGGGGTAAAAAGATGTAAGAGTTAAAATGACAGGGGGGGGGGTGAAACGGTGTAAGCGTAAGGGGGTTAAAGACAAATTAACCCCCAACTCTTATATCTTTTTGGACTGTCAAGGGGAGTAAAACGATGTAAGAGTTTGGGGGTAATGGAGAAATTACCCCCGAACTCTTACATCGTTTTACCCTCCTTGAGAGACCAAAAATATGTAAGAGTTTTGAGCTGCATTTTCCTAAATAGCAAGTCCTCCCATTGCAGCCCCACTCTTAGTCAATTTGAGCGGAAAAATTCAACCCGGGTTCTAAAATTTCAGTGTATTTTGAATATTTACGCTTCAATCACAGTCGCTGCTACCGAAAGGGTGATCATCCTTCCCTAAATTTCGGCTTGGAACGGCTTTTCTCGTGATGATGTTTAATAGCCTCAAAACAAATTTTAATGGAAAACAATTTTAGAAGAATAGTGAATTGCGCCTCGAATGCCACTGACAAATTTACATATGCTATTTACAATGTCATTTATTAACAGAATGGAGTCGTTTCATTCCATTTGTGAGTTTAAAAAATTTTTGAATTGGTAAGTTTTAAAAAAAGCACACTAAAGTAATGATGATGATGAAATTGTTTTCCTCAACAAATCTGCAGACGCACACGTTTTCCTCCCACTGACTTCCAAGCAGCACTAGTTATGCAGACAGTTACCATAAAACATTGCGATCACTCTTCTGTGTTTGGGGAAAAATCTTTCAGCCCATGCTGGTCAAAGAACGTCAACTTTTCCAGATAATATCTTGTCAAAGTCTACTTGCTCACTCCCTACCAGTTTTTCCGAAAAATTCCTTCAATTTTGCTGTATTGTTTCTTTATCTCTAATTCGAGTAAATCGTCGGTGTGAAAGTTGAGGCCACAGTTTGCCGGTGGAAAAACAATTGAACTGAACAGACTATACGCAGAATTAAAGTTGGTTTTCCGCAAATTGAGTTTTTGATTAATATTTAAAGGGCTTTATATGTTTTGTTAACCAAATCGTTAGTGTTCAGGTGATAAGAAGCTTGAAAATATAACTCCTGGATAACAGTTGTTAATGTAGATGATGGCTTTGCCAGATAGAAAAAGTTTGTTATCTTTTGCTAGTCGTCCTCAACTTCTGCTGTTAAATGCTTTTGTTTCGGGATGTTAAGTTTTTGTAGAACAGTATGATTCTAGTTTTATTAGACTTTGCTGTAAATAAGAATGATTAAGAAGAAGAAGAAGAAGATTGAATTAAGCTTCAGATCACACTGACAAATTGTCCAAATTATTTACAGATTCAGAAAAAAACTTTAAATTTAATTGTTCAAGAGTTTATAGAAATTTTGTAAAGATGTCAAGTTGAAAAAGTGACTACAATAAAGAATATAGTCTGCTGATAAAAGAGTTCTTTTGCAATACCTGCACACACATAGTTTTTCCTCCCATTGGTAACAACCTTCCATACAACAAAGTATTGTGCAATGCATTGGCATAGAACTTGGCAATTATTCTCCTGTATTTTGGCGGGCAGTCTTTTAATCCATGTATATCATGAAACATCAATTTGTATAAAAAAGTGGTGGTAGAGATGTATTTGCTTACTCCGCACTAACTTTACCAAAAAACGGCTTCTATTTTCCGGTTTTATTTCGATATCAAAAATTTCATCGACGTACGTCTCTAATCCGTAAGTTGAGGCTGGAAAAACAATTGAATTGGAGAGTTGTTGTGCTGAATTGAACAGAAGAAGAAGAAGATTGAATTAAGCATCAGATCACAATGACAAATTGTCCAATTTTTTTACAGATTCAGAAAATAAACAATAAATTTAATTGTTCAAGTGTTTATAAAATTTTTGTAAAGGTGTCATGTTTAAGAAGTGACTACCATAAAGAATATGGTCGGTTGATAAAAGTTCTTTCGCAAAATCTGCACATATATAGGTTTTTCTCCCATTGGTAACAACCTTCCATACAACAAAATTTATTGTGCAGTCCATTGGCACACAACTTGGCATTTACTCTCCTGTGTTTTGCCGGGCAGTCTTTTAATCCATGTATAACATGAAACATCAATTTGTTTAAAAGCGTTGTGGTTGTGGTGTATTTGCTTACTGCGCGCCAATTTTTCCAAAAACGGCTTCTATTTTCCGGTAGTGTTATTTTTTTTCGATTTCATAAAGTTCATCGACGTACGTCTTCAATCCGTAGGCTGGAAAAACAATTGAATTGAAGAGTTGTTTTGCTGAGTTGAATTTGAACTTCTGTAGATTTAGATTTTGGTTTATTGAAGCTACTGATTGATGTTTTGTTCATTAGATTCTCTAGATTATAACGTGCTTGAAAAAATTACACCTAGATAACAAAAGGTGTTAGTAAATTCATTTTCTCTTTTCGATATATAAAATTTTTCATCCACAGCTAAACGGCCACCTCTTCTAAATTTTATGCATTTTGTTTTGTTTACTTTAATTTTCAAATAATTCCTGCTACAAAACGTGTTCAGACTATTTAATCTTTGTTGTAGTTGGCATAGAAGCATGTGAGACCAGGTATTTCAACTGAATTTACACTGAACAATAGAAATTAATAGAAAGATTTTCTGTTAATAGAAAAATATCTTATGCGATTGCTTCACTTGTGCACGTTGATAATGTTCCTTTAGCACCTTCCACGTTCCATAAACAAATTGTTAGTCACGATCCTGTTTTCAACGATTTGATTCCCTTTAATTTTGTACTTGGTGGAAGGATTCAGCATCCTTTTCTCTTTTAATTCTGCCACTATTATCTTTCTATTTTCTCGCTCGGTTTTTGTTAGATCGGGTTGTATAAAAACGTGCTTGAATCGTTCGTTTTCATTTAAGCTCTTCGCTTTCTTTAGAAGGTCCCATTTCATTTTTTCTGTCTCGCACTTTATTCAAAGCAGCTGTTTGCCTTCTTTATTTTGTTTGCCAATTCTTTGACATTCAAATTTCATGTTTACTTTCAGTGATTCTGCAAATTCGGAAATAAGACTATTGTCAGATGCTTGTGTTCTAGCTGTCAGGCTTTGTCCCGAGAAGAACCAGGTTCTTTGAGCGCTTTTTCTGTTCAAACTGTTCTTGATTTACGCCACTGACAACTTCGGCGAAGCTCAGCTTCGATGGGACTGCCTTAGATCTGGACTGCTTTGTCTCTTTCATCTTATCTAGTGACTGGGTTACTTCTAGTTTTTCTGAAGCCTTCTCGTAGCTTTCTATTTGCTTCTTCAGCGTCTTAATTTCTTTGGCTGCACAGAAACCGCAAGTGAAATCTAATAATTCCGTTTGTGCTTTCATTTCTAGAGTGTACACGCGGATATCAGTCCACATTCCGCAGTCATTTTGAAATTCTATGGTTACTTGATAGCCTTTATTCGCCGGTATTTGGGCCTAGGGAACTGATTATTTCGATTGCTGAGTTGAACCGAAAACCCATTTTTGCTTTTTATTTTTGCAGTGACTCTCTTTTCATTCTCCTTACACTTTATGAATAATTCGTAAAAACTTTTAAACTCAATGCATGTTACCTTTCTTTAACAGCCAGCGATCAAAGTTTACATCGATAGTTGCTCTTTATTTATTTGCAAATGGAGATTGAAAATCGCATTTCTGCTCTTTAGAGTCAAAATGAGAAAATTACCAAAACAAATAATCAGATTAATTCATTAATAATTATGTTTTATTTGAGCCTCCTCTTTCTGAATGCTCTTGCATTAGCGTCAAAGGTAAGGTTTTCATGATTAAAAATTGCTATGTTTCAACATAAACAATATGATAGTTCAATTTTAGGTCCCACTTCGTCCAAAAATTGCCTTGAAATGCGGAGAACCTGTATTCTTTAAAAATGAGCAGGATCAATGGACAAGAGCTGACGAAAAGTTTAATATCTGTGGAAGTGAAGAAGAAGTGACAAATGAAGTTTTTAAAATATGCAAAACAGTAAGTATTGGAATTTAGAAGAATATAGGAACAAAAACATGGGAAAACTGACCAAATTTTGTATTAAAGAAAAGTTGAGAATTTTTGTGAGGTGATTTGAGGTGATGGGTTCGTACTTAAGTCAGAGTTTGAGAAGAAACATAAATTATTATCAAAAGAAAGTGGTCGCAAGTGTGTGTTTGTTCAACTTAAGTTGAATTTTGCATGTTTAAAAGGAAAGAAAAAAGCTTTTCTTTTAGTGAAACCCCTCACTCCTCAGCTTATTGGGTGCATATTATTTGCAATGCCCTCAAATGCACGTCCTTTATTTAATACTTTATGATTATTCACGTTACACCGTAGCACATTCTGAAACGGCGAGCATGACGTAACGGGTGGTGTAGTTTGGTCGGGCTTAAATGTTAAGTACGGAATACTAGCATAGGGAGAGATCTCTGCATCAATCAACATTTCCAGAAGTTGGCTAAAATTTTGTATTGCAGCAACCATAATATGTTATATAAGCCCAACGGAATCGCAAACTGATGAGGCCTGTGATGTAACAGTTACATGCTATGTCAAGGATCTGGTGATATTTTATAGCCCCCCCCCCCCCTGGAACCCTACTTCTCAGTAATAATTGGTGCACCCTAGTGCTGAAATCTTTACTTGGTTTTTCTGTTGAGTGCTAGCTGACTCTTGCCGTTACTTATTTTGGATCTATTTTCTTTTACGCCCCCAGGCGCATGTGCTATTTTTAAATTGTTGCGTGCTATATAAAAACAAATAATCTGTAACTGGGGGCGTAAAAACACTGGGGGCCAAAACAGAATATATCCTTGTTTTAAGTTCCTTAGTTTTTACTGTATATTCAAATACAAAATAAGTTTTCATGGATGGAAACAGTTGTATTTAACTAGAACAGCTTAATGCTGTTGAAAGCGCAAAGCCGCAGTTATTGGACTTAATTCTAGCCGCCATTAGTGTAATATTCGGATTATTGAGGCTGAATGAGAGAGAGAGAGACCTGTTTTTAATTATCGAAATTTTCCTCAAAAACCATGATCAGGTTGAGCTCCTTTTTAAAGTGGGGAGCTCATTTAACTTTGCATGGAACAAATAATTCAAAGACGATTTCGTTCTTATTGTATCCCTCAGTTTATTAAACATGAAATGTAAAAGATGGCAGTGGATGCTATAATGAGGTGTAGATCAAAAGGCATTTTTATCAGATCATGAGTCCTGTTTGTATATCCCTAGCAAAAAGTTGGTTTCAAACCGCCAACTAAAACCGTACTTCCAAAAGAAAATGTCGAAGTATCTTCAATAATTTTTACTGAAACACTCAAAAGTAATCGACAAGTTTGCCTCTTCAATGCAAATCAATGCTTTGGAAATAATATTTTTTGCATGTTATCATCTGTTAGTAAATTATTTGCAAAATATTTATGATAGTAATTGCAATGTCAAACGCATTAACCAAACGGATATTTTTCAGTTATACCCCTCAATAGATACTGAAACAATCAGTGAGGCAACGGCCAAAGAATTTGTACCCGAGTTTTGTGACATCTCCAGCGATTCAACAACATGTTTTGGCAGCCAATATTTCTGTCACAGTAAGTGCTTATAGTAATTGGGCGCAGACCCCTCCCCGCCCCTGGTATAACTTGACTATATTTTTAATGGATATTTGGCACCTTTATAATGGTGTACATAGATTGCATTGACTTGTAGTGCCTCTTATTAGGTATAAAAATCATAATTAATGCAAACGCAGTTTTTAGTTTGCTCATACAAACTAATTTAAAAAATGTTTACGAACAAAAGGGCGCAGTTCCGGCTGTGCTATTGATACATGTCACACAATGGATGTAGACTTGTGACTTCATTTTTAATAGCCACAAAGTGATTGCTGAGGCTATTATTGTCCTTCTCTTGGCTTTGTACAATACAAAGAACTTGAATTGTATTGGTGCGCTTTCTTTTTTGAGATCTGTTCACACTTTTTTCAACCTTTTCTCGTAATTGAGAAGGCAAATTGGAGTTGTGATTTTAATCACGCCGGAGTAATAAGAGGAAAGAAAAATGAGTAGTTTTAGGGCGTGAAGTTTAAAGCAAAGTAAAGAACTCGTTTTCAAGTAAAGTGAGAAATTGGCATATAATAAGGTTTCTGGTTTTTGAGAGCGAATTTTCGCGTACGGCAATTTGACTTCTGTTTGATTGCTCTCAAACGAAGTTTGTAGCAATTATATTAGTCCTGCTGATCTTTTTTTATGCGATTTTTCGCTTGACCGATTTTTTGTCTGATCAGTTTGACTCTTCGTCCTTAAAACGGGATAAACAGGTAGCGCCCAGCGGGCATTAAGTTTCATTAGAGGCCCTTAGCCTTGTTTAGTTGTTCTTTAGGGCTACCGGGAAGGCCATAGTTTAAAGTTAAGAGGTCTTTTTAGGAGTTTTTGAGCCCAAAATTTTGCAATATTTCGTGTTTTTTTCGTCATCTTTAATAGCCGCGTCGGCAATTCCAGGCGGCTATTATAGCGCTTCTATTTTTTTTACTTCGTCTAACAGATTTTTGTTTCGTCTGATCCTGACTTTATGGAATTGACTTTCTCAATGACTTCTACTACTTTGCAGTTAAAATTTGTGTTCGTGACGTCATTTCTGCTTTTAGGTCTTATGCGTGACTTACATCACTCCAAAAATGACTTCTGAACTCACTTATGGAACTTTTAGTTTTATGAACATTTACTTATTAAAGGCCAATAGTGTGTATCTAAGTAGTGCCAAACTTATATGCCCTAATTCCTGAGAAATAGAGTCTTGAGTTTTAATATCGAATATTAATTAAAAAGCTCCATTAGGGCTTTTTTCTTGCAGAACAAATGTGTCTCATAAAAATGACGGTCCGAATCTAACCCAAAAAGTCTAGTGATCTATTAAAAAGCTGGCGATCGATCTGTCAATCCTATTTCTTTAGTTGTTTCAATTCATGGTAGGCCACAAGCGTCTATCGAGGCTATTTTCAGGCAATGCGCCGGCTATGTTTTGATTTTGTTGGAGCAGTTTAAATTGAGGCTGGTTAAAGATGATAAAGGTCCTTTACAAGACATAACTACTTTCGATGATCTTTTGTAAGAATGATCTTTCTTGTTTGTTTCGGTAATCGGAAACATTCTTTCTATGATCCTTCTTGTTTGTTTCTATAATCCCAACAAAAACACGCAATTTTACACTAATTTTCATATTTTTTTCAAGCTTTTTGAATAATTTGTCATTTTTTAGATTTCTCCAGCCTCAAAAGCCAAGGAGCCTCCTCTAGGTTTTGATAATAGACTACTCTATAGTTTATAGATGTAAAATCACAAATTTGAGATTTTTTACTTTTTTTTGAAATTTTTTGTCTTTTATTGACTCTATTTAGGTTTTCTCAGACTCAGGGGTCAGGGGAAACCGCCTTAAGGGTTTGATAATAATTTTCTGAAAAATTTTTGTTGGGCTTGGAATTGTTTTCACTTTTGAATATCACAAATTTTAGCAGTTTTTGATAAAACTTGCAATTTTTATATTTTTTTGAAAAATTTAGTCTCATTTTTAAGATTTCTTCAGCCTCAAGAGCAAAATAACCTCTATGGTTTGATAATAGGTAACTGTATAGTTTCTAAATGCAATGGATTGTTTTTCATAATTTTAACATCAAGTTTTTTTTTGCATTTTTTTGACAGAACTTTTAATTATTTTCAATTTTTTGACATTTATTAATAATAGACATATATATTGATAATAGACAACTGTATAGTTTCTGAAGATTTAAAGTCACAAACTTAAGCATTTTTTAACATTTTTTTTTAAATTTATTGTTATTTATTGACCCTATTTAGGTTTTCTCAGCTTCAGGGGTCAAAGGGTTTGATAGTAGATTACTGAAAAATTTTTTTATTGGGCCATGGAATAGTTTTCAACTTTTAATTATCATAAATTTTAGCAGTTTTTTATAACTGTATAGTTTCTTAATGTAATGGAACGTTTTTCAATATTTTAATATAGCAAATTTAAGCAATTTCAAAAAAAATTGCAATTTTTATGTTTTTTGAAATTGTCATTTTCGGTTTGTCCAGCCTCAAGTGCCAAGGAACCTCCTCTAGGGTTTGATAATAGGGTAACGCATATTTTCTACATATAATAGAATGTTTTTTAATGGTTTTTGTTTCTCCAATTTAAGCAATTTTTTAAAAAGTATGTGCATTTTTTTTAAAGTTTTTTCATATTTTTTAATTTTTTTTGATATTTTTTTGGCTCCAGGGGTCCAGGTACCTCCTCCGAGATTTGAAAATAAGATTTGATAATACTAACGAAGCCAACTGATTGCTGGTCGTTTGAGAGCAAGCCGCCCGACGTTAGTCGGTTATGTTTTCTCCTTTTTTCCCGTTTTCTGCACAAAAAATTTTAAAATGTGATATGAGTGTTCTACGTATGCCTTGTCGAAGTTGTTTTTATCCCTCAAAAGGCACCTTCTGGTTTTTATGACTAGGACGCTATTTCTAGCCGTGAATGGACGCTATTTCTTGTCGTGAATTATAATTTTATTTTCTGCCTGTTCTTTGAGTTCTTTTTGTTGTTTTATTACTTCGTCTCTTTAATGATAGATCTCAATGGCGTGTTCAACATTTTGCGTGAAATCTTTTTGACTTCTCTAGGCTAGTTTCACCCTTCTATCTTTCTTACATGCTCCTAACATGCTTAGTGTTTTTAGACAGCAGTTGCTCAGCGAAGCAATTCAAAAAGAACAGAGTCAGTATCAAAAACCGGAATCAGAAATAGAAAGGGGGAAATCCATAAAGCCCAATTTTAGATGCGCGTTACGGTAACTTGGTTCCTGTTTACCAACTCTAATGCTTATTGGTATTGGTGCTAGCACCTGTATCGTCTTAGTCCGAAACAGGACTATGTTCAGCTCCAAAATAACATCAAAATAGTTAGCAATTTACAATTAATTGTGTAGGAAAAATCTTTTGTTTTATTAGCTTTTTCTCTTCTTCTTTCAATCCCAGTGGATCCCAGGGAATCAACGGCGTCTATCTTCCGGCAGTCTTCCGGGTATGATTATATTAGTGTGCCGATTTGAATTTTAATAGAACTGCGATCTAATTTCTCGAAATTGCCTTAATATGCAGTTCGGATCTCGAATGATTCCTATTTGAATCTGTCTCATCCCGTATTTTCATATCTAACATTTTCAAGACTTTGAGGCAAATTGTTCTCAAGAGTATCAATATCCGTTTCTAAAATCCTTTTTATAGTTCTGTGGAGTCGCTGTTGTCATTACTGACAGCTCTAATTTGCTCTCTAATGAAGCATGATTAATGGCTAATAGTTGAAATTTAAGGGTTTTAGTTTGTTACTATCATTTTTTTGGCTCTGACATTTGTTGTTACTTTTTTTACGTGGTCCTTGATTTATCATTTAAGTGATATGTGCTTTATATTGATGGACGATGCGATAGGTGTGTATGTTTCAATAGTTTTGATGCCACTTAATTTCAATGACTTTAGTAAAAAAAAAAACAGAATTTGTTTTTGCCTAATGGCGTTTCTACAAAGTTAGTTTTTGCTATCTGATTTTCATCTTGTTTATTTTTTGAGGCTAACGTTATTTGACCTAATTAATAACTTTGATAGCTGAGAGAGAGTAATTTTTGTGTTTATGGACCTCTTGTTAAATAACTTGTTTAGCACCAAGGTCTGTTCTAAAGAGTATGATAGCGTTGTCTTCAGTTTGTTCAGTTCTTTGAATTGTAATTCAGGACTTGTCCTTCGATGTTTTTTTCGTCAAAATTTTTGTTACGACCATATAACGTCACAATCACTTCAAATCTGTTTTTTCCCATTTGTTCATGCAATTTCGACTGACTTGCATGCGTGACGTCTTTTCTCACTGGTATTGGAAGCAGTTTTTTTAAATTTGCGTGATTAAGTTGTTGCTCTCTCGTGATTTACCTCGCTCTCAAAATGACTTCCTCACTCTCAAATCGAGTTTTCTTTTTTTTTGTAACCGCAAAGCGATAACTGAGGCTATTATTGGCCTTCTCTTCTTTCGTTTTTTACAATTTAAACATTTGGAATTGTATTGGGGCGCTGTCTTTTTTTTAAAGATCTGTTCACACATTTTCATGATTTTTGAAGTCAAATTGGAGTAGTGATTTTGGTCACGCCGAAACAGGAAGAAGAGCGAAAAAGCGAGTGGTTTTGCGGCGTGAAATTTTTTCGCTCTAAATTTAAAGTGGAGTGAGAAAACGGTGTTTGAACAAAAATTCGCTTTTTTGTTCACATGCGGCAATTTCACTTTGATTTTCAATTTTTTGGATAGGATTTTTTTTAAATGGTTTTCCCAATCCATTCATTGTCCGTTCTAGGTCTAGTTTTCTGTTTAGTCAATGAAAATTCTTTGAATTGTACGTCAGGACTTGTCCTGCTATGTTTTTTTATTTCGTTGTCAGGATTTGTGTTACAACCATATGTCGTCACAATCACCTCAAATCTGCTTTGTGTTCATTCGTTTATGAAATTTCAACTGAATTGCGTTCGTGACGTCATTTTTCACTCCTAGTGGAACGAGTTCATTTCATTCGCGTGATAAGGCTTGTGGTCACGTGATTTGCCTCTCTCAAAAATGACTTCCTAACTATCAAATCGGTTTTTCTTTTTATTCAAACAGATGAGATCAAGTGAGTACTTGTCACCCTAATTGAAGGGTATATGAGGGCATCTAATAGAAGCAGCATTAAGTCAAACAGATTCTTATTCAAATTATATCATCTCAGCAATTAATCAAAAGAAATTTTTTGTAATTTTTTAACGATCTTTTTGATCGGTGAGCAAGAAGCTATCGCGGCTATTTCTGGCAATCTTCCAGCTTAAAGTTATTTCAACAAAACGGTGACCTAGTTTTCTTACAGGTATTTAAGAAGTACAGAAATAAATAATATAAATAGAAAATACGGAGGTTTTACCTTTTCATGAAGGGAATAGAACGATTAAATGCGGCGTTAATCACGCTCCGGTTATTTTAAGAAGTAAACCTCAGAAGAAAGCATAACCACTTGTTTTCTAAACAATTTAGTAACTTTTTTGCTCCTAGAAACTTTTTTCCTTGTTCAACCAAATGTTTATTCCCAGTTCCCTGCTTGAAAAAACTTATGCGAGTCTTAGGACTGTTTACGCTTTTTCTGGCCTGAAACATTGTATACTTGCGTTTTCTAGCGTTTTTTGCGTTATTTTTGATACACGTCAAAAATATCTGTAAATTAAATGGGCGACATCTAGGCGCTACTAAAAGCGCCTAGATGTCGCCCTTTTTATTACCATATGCTACCCTTTTTATTACCATATACTACCCTAAAAGCCCTTCTAAATTGTTGCCTTGTCCCCAGTCGTTCGAGAGCAATTCGTCGGACGTTACTCGGTTTATGTTTTACTTTTGAAATCAGGTGTTGATTGGTTTTAGAGAGAAACTTTGCTGCCCGTTCCCTGTTAGTGCCTCAAAATTGCAGCTTCAGTCACAAAGTGTCAGACAAATGTAGTAGCGAGTCAGAGCTGCGAGTGTTGGCACAGCAGGAATGTGGTCTAAGAATGCAGCCTGCAGTCCTCCTCCACGACTACGGTGTTCTGCCTCCCGCATGCCCTAGTAAGTTTCAGTGTGGCTTAATAACACCTGGAAACGCCTGCGATAGTCTTTGTCATCTGGATAATTATGGCATTAGAATAAACACTGGTGAAGGGAAACGTTAGATGGGATAAAATATTAGATTAATCGGGTAGCGTCGCAACGATAGTGACTGCTATTGTTAATTTTATCGAGATTTTTTTTATTTCAATGATATTTAAATAATGTTTTTTTTTCACTTTTTATAACTCGAAAAAGGCGTATTGGTGGAGAGTCTTTTCTATAGGACTGCTGTTTTAGGGCTTATCGAAGCTTAATGGTTTCTCTGATTTTTCGCTCCCATTTAACTCGTTAAGATTCGTTTTTTATTGGAAAACAATATTTTATTCGAGCTACTTTAAAAATTACCGCTCTTACAATTCGCGAAAACTTCGATTTTGGGGGGGGTGCAAATTTAACGGCTATATAAGGCTGGGGGGGGGGGGGGCGCTAGCAGAACAGTAAGGGCCAAATAGCACAGTCGGTAGTGGATATGGTAATGAAGCAGGAGGTGAATGGTTCGAATCCCGGTGGGGTCAAGTGTTTTTGCACCCGCCTGTCGTTCGAGAGCAATTCTTACGACATTAGTCGGTTTATGTTTATAAAAAGTGAGCTAAAGACTCATTTTTGTTTACCAAATTACGACAAATGCCCAAGCGTTTTCTGGACGCCTCCCCCTTCCAAAAAAGTTATGAGCGAAGTTCATAGCAATTATTGTAAATGCGTGTGTCTTTTTTATGCAAATTTTTCGCTTGACAATTTTGCGCTTTTCTAGAACATTCTTTGACTTCTCAAGTGACTTTTTGATCTCCATTGTTCTCTCCGAAGTAAAGCTTATTGCTAGTATATAATCGGTTGCAGTTTGGGAAAATAAGTGACTCATAGCGCAGTGGTTTATTAGTTATTTGATATAACCATTTGATTTATTAATTGCTCTCAAACGAAGTTTGTAGCAATTATATTAGTCCTGTCGGTCTTTTTTTAATGCGATTTTTCGCTTGACCAATTTTTCGTCTGACGCTTTTGACTTTTCGTCCTCAAAAACGGGATAAACAGGTAGCGCCCAGCGGGCATTATGTGCTCTTAGAGCCTTTCAGGTCTGTTTCAGCTCAAACTGTCTTGGAGACTTATACTTATGGTGTGAGGGGCGGTTCTTAGAGGTTGACACCCCCCCTTTGTTGACCCCCCCACCCCCACTATTGGCTCCACCCCCCCCCCCCCCACCGCGCTTTTGCCCCCCCCCCACCCAGTGCTGCCCCCATCAGCCCCCGGTGCACCCCCCCCCCCGTGGCTAGCTACTGACCAAGCCAACCGCTCGCCGGTCGTTTGAGAGCAATTCGCCCGACGTTAGTCGGTTATGTTTAGTTATTTATATGCACAGTTAGTTTATCTCAATGTTTGTGTTTCAGACTCGATTGACAAGTTCACAGGAGTCGAGTTTGTCTGCTGTCCTGCAAATGATGCTATCAGAATAAAAGGTCAGTCCCAATTCTGACAAAATTACCACTTCATTTTTTGAAGACTAAGGATTACTTTTTTGTTAAAACTCACGTGTACATTTTAAAATGCCGGAATTCTTGCAGAGCCAGAAATTCCTATATACATAGCCAGAAGCTCGATGTCTGTAGACTTTCGTCATTCTAAAACGTGCACGTTTCGTGTTTTAAGTCATGGTTAAGTGACTCTGCTTGAAGTAATTCAGAACTTCTGGCGTTTATCGAGAACCGCGAAGCAGTTCTCGATAACCGAGAACTCTGCAGTTCTCGTTTATCGAGAACTGCAGAGTCACTTAACCATGCTTTAAACACAAAACGCGCACGTTTTAAAATGACGAAAGTCAACGGAATTCAACTTCTGGCTAAGTAGCGACTTCTGGCACTGCAGACTTTCGGCATTTTAAAATGTGCACGTGAGTGTTTTAAGCATGGTTACACATGACTCTGCAGAAGTCGCTCCGAAATTTTCACTTAAAATCTCGAACCAGTGCGTGTTTCTCGATAGACACAAGAATTTCTCAGTGAATTCAACCAGAGTCACGTAACCTATTCTGAATAACACAGGGTAAATGATTTTCGGAAGTTCTGCATGATATCAATATGATCTCAGGTTTTTGGATTGAACAAAGTGGAATGCGCTAATCAAAGAGCATAAACTACATATACTTTTTGCATAACTTTTAGTCTCTAGAACGTTCAAGTATAGGTCACGTGACTCTGCTTAAATTCACTACTGAGAACTTCTGGCGTTTATTGACAACGGCGTACCGGTTCGAGGTGTTAAGCCAGAATTTCGAAGTGACGTTGCAGAGTCACGTGACTTTGCTTAAAACACGCAACGTATAATTTTTCCGAATCTTTCCCCTTTGTGCCCCCCCACCCCCCAAAAAAAGCTTTGCGATTGCATATTATATGCACCCCCGACGCACGTGCCATATTTTACAATGATTTACTATGTAATGTACGTGCTCTGTAACTGAGGGGTGCACAAACGTGAAGAATCCCAATTTTGACTGAGATTGTCAATTTCAGAGAACGAGCAGCGTCTCTCGGAGTATGAACAAACCCGGGCAACTCAGTGTCGTCTACAGCCCGAGAGTGGTCCGTGTTTTGCCTCCATGCCCTCGTGGTACTTCGACGCAGCCGTGGGTGCATGTTTTATGTTCAACTTTGGGGGTTGTGAGGGTAATCAGAACAGATTTGGAACCAAACAACAATGTATGGATTCATGCGGACAATTCGCTGTGAATAAACCTCAGTTGCAGCCTCTGGGTAAGTTTTATTTTTATCGCCTCAGACGCAATAGTTGAGCGGAGCTTATACTCATCCTGCTTTAGATTTTCATCATTATAGCTATTAAGATGTACGCTGTGCGCAGCTATATTGCGCTACTCCTGTTTTTTTTTGTTTCGTCATTTGAAGCTCATTGTTCGTTTTACACACCGCAAACCTCAAAAGTGCAATTTTGGTCATCATTTAGAACAGCCGAGCGTCAAATTTTTTATGTGCGTTACCTCGTTTGTTGGACTCATTAGCTCTAGAGTACATAGGTATATAAAGGTGACTTAGGCATTAATTTATTGTAATTGACTTAACTCACTCTCTAAATGACTCTTAACACCATTTTGAAGGTCATTGGAGACTGCTTTTAAAACCTCTCAAGGCTAATAGAAGTATCATATTCAAAGAATAAAGGCTTTTAATGATGAAATATGGGTGGGTGGCATCGGCCGCTTCACCTCAGATGTTTCTATTGATAGCAAGTTCTCCCAGTCTTTCGCAGCACTTTCTGAACCAGTCGGTAGCAATTTTGGTTTGTATTTTTGTGTGTCAGACAACTCCTTCTCAAAGTTGACTGGCGTATTTGCTTCGATTCAGTTTCTTATTCGGTTTTTCAACAGATTTTTTATATCATTTTATTGTTTACGACTGGATTCATCAACTGTATTTATAATTGCTCTCGCACGATGTTTGCGGCAATTCCATAAGTCCTGCTGGTCTCTTCGTGCAATTTTTGGTACTACGGCTTTTCGTCTGACAGTTTTTTTGTCTGGCCCTTTGAATTTTTGTCCTCAAAAACAGGCTTATTTGATAAAAACTCGGAGGGCATTAGTAAGCAGTTATGATCTTACGCTTTACTTGTCTTTAAGTATGCGATTCATGTAAACTGTTTACGAGAATTAAATTCGTGTGAACGGCTTTTCTTTAGAATTTGGCCCTCTCATTGGCGTGAGTTATGTTATCTGTGAATAAATCTGAAAATAACTTTTCTCAGTGGCAAACTGATAAACTGATTCTAATTATTTCATTTGATGAGCTAGTCTCAATCTAATTAAATGTACTAACGTATTTTTGGGTCAGGTTCTGAAGACAAGATTTTTGTTTAAATCTAATTGAAACAGCTGGTTTTTGTTTAATTTCTCTCAAACTAAGTTTGAAGCATTTATTAATTGATCTCAGACGAAGTTTGTTTATTGGTAATTATATAAGTCCTGTGTCTTTCTTATGTGATTTTAAATTCTCTCTCTAATTATACTTTTCGCCGAATTTGTTTCTGAGACATAAATTTACAGCGTTTAGGGTGGCTTAACCCAACTGTTAAAACCCACCAGCCGCGCTCAGCCCTCGCCCCTTCAGTTATGGAAAAGCTAGCTTTCCTAAACCGTAGCTAGCAGCTGACGAGGCAAACCGCTCGCCAGTCGTTTGAGTGCAATTTGTCCGACGTTGGTCGGTTATGTTAGTATCAGAGGTCTTATTTTCAATGGTATATTGAGACTACTAGATATATATGGAGACTACATTGGTATATAGATACAACTTCTCGATTTTGGTAGAATCTTTTTAATTGCTCTTGAACGCAGTTCATAGCAATTATTGTAAACGTTTGTGTCTTTTTTTCTGCAAATTTTTTGCTTTACAATTTTGCGCTTTTCTTTTAGAACATTCTTTGACTTCTCAAGTGACTTTTTCACGCTTTCGTTCATTATTTATGAGTGATCGCTAGTTATACGAAGATGCTAATATAAAATCGGTTGCAGCAAAGCAAAACTAAGTGACGCGTAGCGCAGAGGTTAGTGCGGGTGGCCAAGGATCAAGAGGTCAGGTGTTCGAATCCTGGTGGGGGAAAAGTTTTTTTGCACCCATAAAGAAAAATTAATCTAGACTTAAGACCATGAATTAAATTGCCTCGCCTATCGTTCAAGAGCAATTCTTCCGACATTTGTGGGTTTATGTTTTCTCTCATTCAGTTTTAAACAGCTGAATTCAATTGACGGCATTTTACTTCTGAAAGACAAATGATATGCCTGGCGTTTGAGAACAATTCGTCCGACGTTATTCGCTTTTTTTTCCACTTTGACGATCGAAATAAAAAAATGATCACCATTAAGATCAAAATAAAAAGTAAGTTCATGTTTTCTTCCAAATCTAAAAAATACCAAAACAAACACCTGTATTCAAATTTCTGAAAAAAATATTGTTTTTGTTCCCACATTTTTTATGAGCGACACTAAAATGGAAAATAAGTCATATTCTGTGTTTCGGTATTTTACTAAAGATTAAACAACTTATGCTCTGTGCTTACTTTTTAAAATTTAAATCCTAGCAGAATTTTGTTGGGTAACTACTTCTGAAAATCTTATTTTGCTAGAATTCTCTGAAAGTGCCGGAATATAAAATTTTTCGAAGACGAATTAAGGTTTTCGATCAAAAAATGCATCTTGAAATGCATTTCATTACGAATTCCATTACGATGCAATGGCTGTAACTAACTGGTGGATGAATTCTAAACTTTGCAAAGGCTTCAGAAAACACTGTCAAGTGTCCATCCAGGCTTTTGGCATGCGACCTTGGTTTTTTCATGGTTGGTTTTGCGGATCGAAATAGCTGATACCGGCATGATGTTTGCTTCTCGATTTTGGTATTTCTTGATGTTTTTTACTCCCCATTGAGTGCTTAAACGCGTGCTTGGCTAATTTTGCATTTATTTATTTTTCAGAATAGCGTATAAATTTGGTTTTGTTTGCTCTCCAATGAAGATTGTATCGATTATTGCAAGTACGTGCCTTTTAATGTAAGTCTTGCATGACTGATTTGACTGACCTTGTTCCCTTGTCATCTTAAATTTTGCGTGATCTAAATTTCTCTCTGATTCGCATTTTTATGCAGTTGAACTGAATTGGCTTCAGTTTACTACTAGAAGTAAATCATGAAAATTTTACCAAAATTGGTTTTATTTTTAAATTTTTAACTCATTGTTGTGGTCTACAATAAGCTAATATTATATGAAGCTAGTCGGTTATGTTTGTTTTCATAAAAGCATTTTTTCAATAATTGAATTTCTGTAGTTTTCATTGTAGGTATTTTGTTTTTGTTGATTAAGAATGTTTTTATGTAAGGCGTACAAAGATATCTTTTTGGTGCGAGTCTGTTGTTTTTGACCTTGCTAGCCTAAATTCTGCTGTCATGATTATTTAAGCATTTTATAAACAATACTTGCAGTATCATTTGAAGCTGTCTAGGTTTTTGAATATTTTGCAGAAATTAAAATAATTGCTTTTCGTTGCAAAAAGAAGTACATTAACTTTCCCCTCTTTCAGTTATGTTCATTAGGGGTTTTTAATGTAGCTAGAATCTGTAAAAACGAGATAGCCACCCCACGTGGTTATAATTTACAAGCCTTAAGGAACTGATTTGAAACGCAGACGAATACGGCTGATATTGGATAGCTCTTAAGAGTATCTGTGTTAGTATGAGGCTACAGCTAAAATGTAGGCTGTAAAATGGCCGCACCGTCCCCTAAATGTTTACAGATAAGTCTTTCCTACCGTCTTAACAATGCGGGGAGTACAGAAATAAACTACGGTCCAAATATTTACAAACTTTTACCAAATATTGAGCGTCGCGTTTAAAAGTTTGTTTCTAAACTGCAGGCTATGAGAAATAAATGTTAATTTGCCCAGACTAGCCGTTAGGTTGGAGCATGTTTTGAATTTTGCGACGGCTCTCTTGAATTTAGAGTCAAGTGGAAATGGTTTCCTGGAATTTAGTCAATCAATTTAACGCCCAAGGTGTAGGTAGGAAATAGTGTCACCCTGAAAGAAGTGTAAAGCTGAAGTTATTTCAATTGTAAACAACTCGAGGCTTATTTTTGTCTTGGCATTTAACTTTGAACTAGGTGGGCTTATTTGCCCAATTAGAAACAAAATTTCAGATTTTGTTCATAACGCATGAGTTGTTTAAGAATTTTACCTGAAGATAAATTGGTCGAAAGTTTCACAATTCAAGTTGCATAAAATCTATTAACATGCAGCTTGATTTAAAGGTCTTTGAAGCGTGTAAGCAACGTCAAAAAGCATTATAGGTGTCTAGTATGTGAGTTATCATCGTCATGGCTTTAATGTGAACAGTAATTTTTGAACTTGAACAGGTATTAGACGTTTTAGGACATAGGAACGCAATAATGAGACAGTAGATTGAAAACTTTTTTAAGTTGAATCGGTCTATCAGACTTAAGAACTTTCAAACGCGTGTAGCATCTTTGGTCGCGATAATTTGTTCGGTTTCGATAAATTCACATCAAGTCCCACAGACCGGTGATGCCTAGTTATATACGTTATTAGACCAACCGAAAAGCATACAAAGTATTTTTTTGATAGCCGCGTCCTCATTTCCAGGCGGCTATTATAGCGCTACTAATTTTTTTTTTACAATTCAAAGAATTTGAATTGTATTGGTGAGCTGTTTTTTTTTTGTGTGTGTTCACACATGTGTTCACACATTTTTCAATGACTTTGATCTTTCAAAACGGGATAAACAGGTAAAGCCCAGCGGGCATTAAGTTTCATTAGAGGCCAAATGTGGGCTTTAGTAGTCCTCCAGGTGCTTATAGTGGTGCAGCTGCTGGGATGGCATTAATGTTGGGTTAAAAAGTCATTTTTAGGAGTTTTTGGGCTCAAAATGTTGCAATTTTTCATGTTTTTTGTGATTTTTTGCAGGTTTTTTAAAAATTTTTGTCATTTTTTGAGATTTTTTAGCCATAGGTGTCAAGAAACCTCCTCTAGGGTTTGATAAAGGGTTTGATGTTAGATTACTGCATAGTTTCTAGTGGTAATGGAATGGTTTTCAACTTTTTCCCATCATGAATTTTAGCATTTTTTTTTTACAAAACTTGCAATTTTTTTCATACTTTTTGACATTTATTGTCATTATTCAAGTTGTTTGAGTCCCAGGGGTCAGAAAAACTTACTAAGTGTTGGATAATAAGTTACTGAAAAATTTTGAGTTGCCATGGAATAGGTTTGAACTTTTGAATATACCAAATTTTTTCCAAACCAAATCAGGTTTTTGAAATTTTTTGTAAATTTTTCAGTTTTTCCAGCTTCTGGGACCAAGCAATCTCATTTGAGGTTTGTTAATAGGGCACTGCATAGTTTCTAGTAACAATGGAATGGTTTTTAAACATTTTAATGTCTCGAAATTTTGCATTTTTTTGATAAAATCTGCAATTTTTTTAAGGCTTCCTAAAGTTTTTTGTCGTTTTTGATATTTGTCCACTCTCAAGTGCGAGAAAACATATTCCACGTTCTGATAAAAAGTTACAGCATTTTTAGTTTCAATTGATTTGTTTTCAACAATTTAACCTTCCGACTTTTAGAAGTTTTTTTGATTAAATTTGCAATTTTTTCACGTTTTTCAAAATATTTTTATTTTATTTATTTTTTTCTTGCCTCAGTAGCCAGGTAACGTCATCCAGGGTCTGATAGTATGTTATTAAATAGTTGCTGGGGGGCAATTGAATGGCGTTTGAGATTTTAATAGAACGATTTTCTATTTTTGAAGTTTGAAATTTTTTCTAAAAATTATTGCCTATCGATCTATGAGCCAATGAGTTTTTTAAACCTTGGAATTGGGTTACTGGATAGCCTTTAGAGACACAGAAATGATTCTGAAGATAATTTTATTACGATTTTTAGAAAAATTTCCTTATAATTACCAATCGATTTTTTTCTAATGTTTTTGTTAATTTTAGAGTTAATCGATCTTCAAGGGCCAATAAATTTGTTTCAGGTCTTGCAGATATAATACTGGACCAATTTCAGAAATAAAAATTTGGAACGTTTTTGAAATAGGTTTTTGGAACATAATTTTGAAGTTTTTGGAACATAAGTTTGGAACATAATTTTGAAATAGGTTTTTTTAATAGGAAAAAATTTTGCCTTAGGTTGAAAAGCTTCAAGAGTTTTAGCAAGGAGTATATTTTTGTTTAGTTTTGATTCTTTTAGTTTCTCAATTTTTTGAGATGATTTTGTTTGTGTTCTTGTGTTCTGGCTGGCATTGTTCAATTGATCTGCTGGTCAGGTAGAGTATGTCTGAGTTTTCATTCAATTCCTTGAATTGTATTTCAGGACTTGTCCTGCTATGTTTTTTTACTTCGTCTAACAGATTTTTGTTTCGTCTTACCCTGACTTCTTAGAATTGACTTTTTCAATGACGTACCTCACTCAAAAAATGACTTCTGAGCTCACTTATGGAACTTTAAATTTCATGAACATTTACTTGTTAAAGGTCAATAGTGTGCATCTAAGTAGTGCCAAACATATATGCCCTAATTCTTGATTATTAGAGTCTTGAGTTTTTTATTTCGAATGTTAATTTTGGGATCTTCTCCGTTTGTGCCCCCAGTACGTTATGCGCCCCCCAGTTACAGAGCACGTGCCATTACATAGTAAGTCATTATGTAAAAAATATTGCACGTGCATCTGAGGGGTGCAAATAATATGCGCCCACTAAGCTGAGAGGGCACAAAAGGAAAAGATCCTGATTTTTAAAAGCCCTATTAGGCTTTTCTCCCTATAGAGCTTATGTGTCTCATAAAAATGACAGTCCAAAGCTAACCCAAAAAGTCCAGTGGTCTATTAAAGGACTGGTTGTCGATATGTCTATCTAATTTCTTTAGTTGTTTCAATTCATGGAAGGCCTCAAGCGTCTATCGCGGCTATTTTCCGGCAATCTGCCGGCTATGTTCTTTTTCGAAAATTAAGATTTTATAATTTTAATAGTTTTATTTTGATTTTTAATAATTCTTGATAAAATTGGGTTTTGCCGATATGGCGGCCTGTTATCAGCTCTCGAAAATGGGCTCAAATACTAAGCGCGAGTTGTTAATACCTTGGCTGTTTTAGCTGATGATCAGAAACAAGATCCAGCTGAAGAGAACAAACACGAGGACTCTGTTGAGGAACCGGTCGATCTATCTTCTGGCTCTGGAAACATAATTGACGACGATCGTAACGAGGCGCCCGCTTCCAAGAAACCAGCCCTTCAGACCCAAACCAACAGCCTAAGTAATCAAGGACAGACCTCTGGACGAAGTGGAGAAGCGTATCTCGATCTACCGTATCTTCTGGGTGGTGAACCCAAAAACTGGTTCAGAGCCAAAATTGCCGACATTGAATTCTTGCACGATGACTACGTGCGTCCTCAAAATATCAACGAACATGAGGATTATACCAAGGTGAGTTATAAGGATTTAGGGTTATAGCTAACCTAGGGAAAAGTTTTACTTTCAATTTTCTACGCCTACAATAACTGTAACGTTGTTTAAAACTGAGAGAAGCTATATTACAGTACTCGTCGTTTTATAAGATCTAGAGATTTTGAATTGTATTCGTGCGCTGTTTTTTTCTGGTCAATTTACTTTTTTGACAATTTGTTGTCAATGAGAAGAAAAAATTGAGTAGGGTTTTTATTAAAAGCCGCCGTCAGCCTCTCAAACTGTTATTATTTAGACGCTCTCCTTTTTATAATTCAAAAAATTTGAATTGTATTGGTGCGCTGTCCTTTTTTTTAGATCTGTCACGCTTTTTTCGGCTTTTTCACGTCAGTGAGAAGTCAAATTAGAGTGGTGTTTTTGGTCACACTGAAATAGTAAAAGAGCCAAAAATCGTGTAGGTTTGAGGCGTGACTTTTTTCAAAGTACCTCTAAAGTGGAGTGAGAAATTGGTGTTTGAACAATTTTGCGGTTTTTGAGATGGATTGTTTTTTCAGGTGCGTCAATTTGACTTCTGTTTTCAAAGTTTCCTCCCCTTCAGTGCTTTTATGACGGTACATTTGTGTTCTAATTGTTCCTATTTACCTTCGCTTGAATTCATTAAGGGGCAGCTAAAACTTTTTATGACTTTGCCACTATTTGTCATAAAATATTACTGAATTTTAGATTTTGCCACCTCTTTAAAATTATCTGTTGTCTTATCTCTTAGTATCATCAATGACAGTTCTCATTGGTTTCTAATGAGGCTTATAAGAACGTAATTAATGGCTCGAGTTACTAATAGCTAGTGGTTTTCATAACTTAGACACTACTTTTTCTCAAAAATTTTGAGTAAATTTTTGAGTTCTGCAAGTATTTTTGTACTTTTTGTTGTCTTATCATTCAATCTCATTGGGTACAGGTTCCCGATGCTGCTAATAGGGGGTTAAGTTTATCGAGTTAATCGTTTTTTTCAAAGCTAGTGCTTTCCTTGACTTTGACGCTAATTGTTTTCGATAATAATTATCAATTTTTTTAGTTTTGCGAGTTTTTCTTTTCACCCTCGTCGTCTTAACTTAGTCTCATTATCGACAGATCTCATTGATTGCTAAAAAAAAGTTTCAATTAAAGCAAGTCATTTCAGTTCATAGCTATTGCTTTTGTGACTTATACACTTGTTCGTTTTTAAAAACGAATCTTAGTGATTTTGTTTAGTTTTGCTAGCACTTGTTTTACTTATTGCTGTCTTATCACTTAATCTCATTGATGACAGTTCTCAACGGTGGTCGGTCATTGATGACTCAATTAATTGATGGTCTTGCATCCGGTTGTGTTCTTTGACTTCTAATAAGTGTTTGCAAAAAGTTTCAGCGAGTTTTATTACAATTTTTGGCCGTTTTTGTCTTATCATTGTTAGTGAGAGGATTCTTTGACATTTAATGACAGGCTGCTAATCAAAAATAGAGAAATATTTTTGGCAGTGTGAATTCATAGCAGCTGTTTTTTGATATTGATCCTGTCTTTTCAAAAGATATAAGTTGACTTTTCAGTCTTGCTTGTTTTTGTTCTTGTGTTATTTTATTGCTTAGTGTTATTACTAACAGCTATCATTTGCCTTTTAAAACGGACTAATTGATTGTCAGGTCATAAATTAATACAATTCTTTGAATTATTTTTCAGGACTTGTCCTGCTATGTTTTTTTAATTGCTTTACCTTTCGATCACCTTTTTCGTTTTTTACCTAAGTCACGATTTTCACGTTCGACTTCTGACTTTCTTCACTGACTGTTTTAACTGAATGGATTTAAAATTCTTTCATGCATTTTATTACGCAATGGAAAATCAAAAGAGACGGGATAAACCGATAAAGCCCGATCATTAAGTCATAGTGCATTAGGTTACCGAAGTTCATTAGAGCGATTGCTTGCTGATATTAGTATTAAGCTTTATAGCTTTAGGTTTAAAAGCTGCATTAAGTTTAGTTTTAGTCCAACGAATTATTTCTTTCTTTTCTTTTTCTGTTTCAATCCCAATGTGCGTCAACAGTGGCTGTTTTCCGGCAGTCTGCCGGCTATGTCTTAAATAATTAGCTTATTGTTTGAATAAGTTTCCCGCCGTTTTGTATATTATTAGTGAATTTTTCAGATTTGAATTTAGTTGTTTCATGTTTTCTCCCTTGGTTGCTTCGCCTATCGTTCGAGAGTAGTTTTTCCGACGGTAGTTGGTTTATGTTCTCGTACTGTCAGTCTCCTTTCGTTGTGATTTGTTAAATTTATTTATAGGCCTCAGACTGGAACTATTGTATTTTAAACGATTTGTTTTTAAAGTAACTATTTAATTTTAATAGCCGACCTCCTCTTTTCAGCTGGCTGTTATAGCGACGTCGAATAAAAATTAGTTTCGCTTTACATTAGTTCTGACAGCTTGATAGAAACGGGATAAACCCATAATGCGCGCTACTTGAACTTTGTTCTTGTAAATCTTTGTTAGCATCTAATGCGTTTTGACATTGATACTAGCCCCCTGTATCCTCTCATTAAGAAACAGGAGTATCCATGACTACAAAAATGCAATCAAAATAGTTTGCACTTTGTTTTTGTACTACAATCAATATTCTCTTTGTTCCTCCAATCACAATCGGTGTTATGGGAATCAATGTCGGCTGTTTTCCGCCAATCTGCCAGGTATGTTTTAAACTTGAATAGAATGTCGCTTGACAGTTTGTGCCTTTTCAATGATACTGGGTATTTTATGGTTTCTTGATTAGCGGTTTTTTCAACTTCGAAAATCGTAGTTTGTCCAAGAAGTTACATTTGTATATATTTCTGTGTCTCAATGACTTCAACTGTACTAATTTTCCTAAACCTTTCAATTTTAGCCAATCTTCCATTGTGATTTTTAAATGTTTTGTCTCTATGTTTTTCCGAGTTGTTTGAGTAAAATTTCTAAATAGGTGTTATGTATATGGTTAGTCGATGTGTTAATGTTTTTGATAATTTTTAAACCACTACTTTCTGATTTTCTGTTCTTCTTCAATTTTGTATGTAGGGCCGTATGCTTTGTTGACTGGATGTCAGATTACTATTGCTTTCTGCATTGTATTTTCGGAATCGGGTCAATTTTTTGTTGTCTGTCGCTTTTTGTTTCACAGTAGTTCGCATAGAAAATCTGAGAATTTTTCATTACTTCCAAGGGTTTTTTAATTGCTCTCTAGCGTTTATGTT
>NW_027449740.1:0-11838 GCF_964194025.1 Convolutriloba macropyga
CACACAAAGACACATACCCACGCAAAATCAATTGCCTACACCCTCACATGTATCACACAAAAACACTCATACGCACAAGCAAACACATTCACACTCCCATACATACACACACAGACAAATGGCTATTTTTTGTCGGAAAAGTGTCATGATCAAATTAAAAGCCGACTTTTCGAGATTCTCCAGTGAGATATATTTTCTAACCCTTCTCATTTGTACTGTTTGAAACCGTCTGCGGCAGAACTACATTAAATAGCTATAGAAGAATGGAGCAGAGGACTAAGTCACAAAACATGACTCAAAGTCAAAAAAAAACAGAACGCGTTACATCGCTGAGATCTGCCGGAACACTTTCAAAGCTGTAAGAGCATTTAGCAGAGGAAATTCAAAAAAAGACTCAAAATGCTCTCTAGGAAACAAAGCGCACAAAACAGAACGCATCACATTCCTACCGTATGTAAGAATAGCATCAAATTCTAGCTAAAAAGACTTTTTGAATTTTTTTCAGTAGAGTCAGCCTTTGGAACTCCATTTTAATTACGGGCTTTAGGCGGGCAGTGTTGGAGTATCATTAAAAAACTATTGGAAAATTGAGCGACCACTCGGTAACCAAACTGTCGCAAAATGCTCACTTTTCAAAACAGAAGACAGCAAAACAAACCTAAACGCATTAAAATGCTATCATCTGCGGTTACGGTATCATAATAAAGCCAGATTTTTGAGATTTTCCATCAAACTCTGCTTTTTGAAACTCCTTTTCCATTTTCATTACTTGATGGCAAACGGAAGTAGTGCAGTTAAAAGAATAACTATAGGAGAGTTTTGCAGTGGACTAGGTAAAGAAACTTGACTCAAAACGCTCTCATCAAACCAAAACAAGAAAAACTAAGACGAAACAAAACAAAACTCATTACTTTGCTGACATCTGTTGCAATAGATCTACAATCTTAGGAGAATTGAGCAGAGCACTAGTTGAAAAACATGACACAAGGTAGTTGAAAAACATGACACAAGGCGTTCTCTCCATTACAAAACAAATAAAACAAAGCGCACAAAACAGAACGCATTACGTTCTTAAAGTATGTAGGAACAGTATCAACTTCTAGCTAAAAAGACTATTTGACATTTTTTCAGCATAATCTGCCTTTGAAACTCCATTTTAATTGCAAGCCTTAGGCGGGCACTGTCTCAGTAACATTAAATAACTATTCAAGAATTGAGCTACCACTCGGTAACCAAACTGTCGCAAAATGCTCTATCTTCAAAGCAGAAGAAGACAGCCAAACAAAACTAAACGCATTACTTTGCTAACATCTGCGGTTGCGGTATCATAACAAAACCAAACTTTTGAGATATTCAATCAAACTCTGCTTTTTGAACCTCCTTTTTCATTACTTGATGGCAGACGGAAGTAATGCAGTTAAAAAATAGCTATAAGAGAGTTCTGCAGTGGACTAGGTAAAAAAAATTGACTCAAAACGCTCTCACCAAACCAAAATAAGAAAACCAAGACCAAACAAAACAAAACTCATTACTTTGCTGACATCTGATGCATTAGATCTACAACAATAGGAGAATTGAGCAGAGCACTAGTTGCAAAACATGACACAAGACGTTCTCTCCATTACAAAACAAATAAAACAATACGCATTACATTGCTAACATAAGCGGGTTAGTATCCTAGTAAAGATAAAAGTCAGCTTTTTGAGGTTTTCTAGCAGGATCATGCCGGATTTATAGAGAGTACCTTTAAGCGGATTGGGTAGAACACTGGACAATTTAACTGTCTCAAAGCGCTTTTTGCAAAAATCAGCATAACAAAACAGCTAACATCTAAAGGAAATGTTACAAAATAAAGAACATTGAGCAAGTATGGTCTTTTTCTATTCCGGCGCTCTTACTAGTATTGTCACAGATACATAATAAAATAATGGAGATCTTAGCTGATCGCACGGAAAATCTATACTAAATTCTGTCTCATAACCCAAACAGAAGAAGAACACAAAAATTGCTATAAAGCGACCGCGAATAACTAGGAATAAAAGTTTTGCATGTATGAGAGTAAGAGCAACAAAGAAACCAATTTTCTCGAGATCAAAGAGACCAAAAATTGGTTTTGCATTGAAACTCGCACAAGAATTAAGACTCTTACCGTAATTAATATGAACTATGATCAACCCTGAGACCATATTTAAAAAAAATTAAAGCTAAAAGACCGTCTGATTGAAATCTTGCGGCAAAATCTGCATTTTTTGCACGTTTTTTATTCCGGATTTGCGAACAGCAGTGAAAGAGTTGCAATAACCTAAACAACAAAACAAAACAATGAAGCTAACAACTAACGGGAAAGTCTCAGTGGAGTAAAAACACAGAGTTTTTGAGATCTTACAGTGTGATCTTTTTCCCGCCTGAGACTAGCAGTGGCGAAAATAAACAAAACAATAATAAGAAATCAAAGAAATCGATAGGCAAACTTGGGCTAAACTCCGTCTCCAAACCAAAACAGAGAAAGAAGCCAAAGTTTGCAATTAAGCAACCGCCAACAATTAGGAGTGAAACTTTATTTCAGTCAAATTAGACCAAAGACGGCTTTCAGTTAGATCCCAAAAAGTGAGGCTGACGGTAAATAAAACTAGGCCCTAAAAACTCTAAGACCCGTTCGTAAAAAGAAATTTTCGCCAATAAGCGAACAAGAACAGCAAACGGATTAATTTTTTTTTCCAGACAAGATAAGTCAAAACGGGATTTGCATATCAAAGCTCACAAAAAAAGCGACGTAAACCTATTAAAGCAGCTTGGAGAGCCGAACAACGTTTCGACTTAAAAATTGCCAATACCTAAATAAGACAACTAAGAGTCGAAGCTTTAACAGACCAAAAACCACTTCTGCAGTGGAACTCAAATGAAATTTAGGTGCTTGAACTGTAGGTTTACTGATGAAGCGCGATTAAAACATAGCTCGCGCAGTTTTCAAAGAGAACTACAAATCTAAAATTACAAAAAGTTCAATTAACTAAAAGTGTTCTGAAGTCAAGTTAAAACTGACTGAGGTTTTTCCAATATGATGTTTGCGCTTCTTCAATCCTTGATTTTCTAACCGACTTCGACAAAAAGGACCAATTAATCTTGGCTATGATATTAATTTGAGAGCAATGAATGATAATCAAAAAGCAAACCAAATCGATTATACAAATAATGAATAGTGGATGGGTCCGCAAACTAGGATTGCTAAAAACTTTCTGCTTTTGAAAATTTTTGATTATCATTCAATGATTTCAAACCAATTTAATAGCGAATCAAAAAACACTAGAACTCGGGTTTCAATTTTTATATATAAACTCATATATGAGTTCTGGGATGAAATGATTATTCGTATAACGGTTTAAAAGAGAAACAAATTTGTTCTGTCGCTATCACATTTTAAAAACTTAATGTCCACTATCTCTTTGGACTTGATCATGTTTTTACATCGATCATCACTAACAATTGTGAATTTACTCACACTAAAGAGTCCATTTAATATCACCCACAGACATGGAGTAACTCAATAAAATAGACCTAACGTCCATCCAGAGGCACAAAAATCAACAGATCTGACAAAAAGAAAGCAGCAATTGCATGCAATTTCGCTCTTGAAGTTTACCAAAAAACAATCAAGGATAAGCAAAGAACAATTTTCATTACCTTTCGAACATTCTTTGCACCAATTTCTATTTAAAGAAGATTCATGCTCATGAGTTTCATGAAAATTAAAAGATTAGCTCGCAGTTTTTTTTAGAGAATCATGATTAAGAGGAAAAAGTTGAAACGCGAAGCAATATCACCTGCCTTAAGAGATAACGAGCAACAAAAACATCAAGTTTTCAAAAACGAACAACCAAAAAGAGGGGCAATAATTTAAAAGTCCGAAGAATGAGGGCTTGAAGAAAAGCAGGAAATCAAATAATGAAAAATGCAACGCTGAATTCAAATCCAAGAAATAGTTTAAAAAAGCCTTTTACATTCAAGCTAAGTACACACATCGAGCGGATACGTTTTCAACATAGGTTGCCTATCAGTTAAAACATGCAAAACAAGAAAGCAAGGTCAATGCTGACTTGATGGCAGAAACATAAAAGATTCAAGTTGAATTGGCAACGAGAGTTTTTCACCAGCAGTAGGGCATCCTTGTATTTGTTTGTTAAAAAGTTTGCTACTTGAAGCCAGAAGCATTGGAGGCTTTTCGTAGTCCTCCCAGCCAATGCAGCTGGCTTGACTCCGTGGGATGAAAACCAACACTGTTGGCAGTCGTACAGTTACAGATTGTCATTTTCGAGAGGTTACGCCCAAAATGACGAGGCAAAACCCTATTGATCTCCACAGTCAGATCAGCTCCTATACCTGTCCGTGGTAGCCTTCTACCAAAGCGTACATGGCAACCAATTTCTTGAAAAATCTCAGCAACTGGTATAAGATGGCACGACACAAATATAGGATAAGCAGCGGATTGTCCACAGCAAAACAAAACACCTAAAATATGACACAAAATGTCTCAAAGTCAAGCAAAAATGAGCGAAATCCAGTATGACCTTTTTTTCATTTCAGGCCTGGTACCATTATTGTCACAGGTACATAAGACAAATAAAGGAGAACTTAGCTGAGCACTAGGCAAAACTAGAATAAACTTTGTCTCCAAACCCAAAAAGAAAAATTGTTCTGAAGTCAAGTTAAAACTCGCTGAGGTTTTTCCAGTATGATATTTGCACTTCTTCGATCCTTGATTTTCAACCCAACTTCGACAAATAGGACTTATCAATATTGGTTATAACAATAACATGAGAGCAATGGACGATAATCAAAAAGCAAATCAATTCGATTATACAAATTATGAATAGTGGATGGGTCCGCAAACTAAGCTTGGTAAAAACTTTCTGCTTTTTAAAGTTTTTGAGTGTCATTCACTGATTTCAAACAATTTTCGTAGCGCGTCTACCAAAAATATTGAAACTTTAGGATTCAATTTTTAGATATAAACTCATATACGAGGTATTGGATGAATTGATAGTTCCTCCAAATGTTTAAAAGAGAAACTAATTAGTTCTGTTGCTATCAGAATTTAAAAACTTTACATCCACTATCTCTTTGGACTTGATCATGTTTTTACATCGATGTTCACTAACAATTGTGAATTTACTCAAATTAAAAATTGGAGTTAATATCGACCCACAGACATGGAGTAACTCAATACAATAGACCTAACGCCCAACCAGAGGCACAAATTTCAACAGATCTGATAAAATGAAAGCAGCAATAGCATGCAGATTCGCTCTTTAATTTTATCAAAAAACAAGCAAAGATAAGCAAAGAACAAATTTCATTACCTCTCGATCATTTTTGCACCAAATTTCTGTCTAAAGAAGATTCATGCTCATGAGTTTCATGAAAATTAAAAGATTAGCTTGCAGTATTTTAGAGAATCATGATTAAGAGGAAAAAGTTGAAACGCGAAGCAATATTACCTGCCTTAAGAGATAACGAGCAACAAAAACATCAAGTTTTCAAAAACGAACAACCAAAAAGAGGAACAATAATTAAAAAGTCCGAAGAATGAGGGCTTGAAGAAAAGCAGGAAATCAAATAATGAAAAATGCAACGCTGATTTGAAAGCCAAGAAATAATTTAAAATTAGCTTTTTACATACAAGCTCAGTACACACATCGAGCGGATAGGTTTTCAAGATAGGTTGAAACATGCAAAAAACGGAAAGCAAGATAAATGCTGACTTTATGGCAGAAGCATAAAGGATTTAAGTTGAATTTTTCACCAGCAGTAGGGCATCCGCTTATTTGTTTGTTAAAAATTTTGCTACCTGAAACCGGAAGCAGCGGAGGCTTTTTGTAGTCCTCCCAGCCAATCTAGCTGGCCTGACTCCGTGAGATGAAAACCAACGCGGTTGGCAGACTTACAGTGACAGGTCGTCATTGCTCTCCTCAGTCAGATAAGCTCTTATATCTGTCCATGGTAGCCTTCTACCAAAGCGTACATGGCAACCATTTTCCTGAAGAATCTCAGCGAATGCTGTAAGATGGCACGCCACAAATATAGGATCAGCAGCGGATTGTCAACTCTAAAACAGAACAGCTAAAATCTGACACAAAATGTCTCAAAGTCAAGCAAAAATGAGCGAAATCCAGTATGTTCTTTTTTCATTTCAGGCCTGGTACCATTATTGTCACAGGTACATAAGACAAATAAAGGAGAACTTAGCTGAGCAATAGGCAAACCTAGACTAAACTCTGTCTCCAAACCCAAACGGAAAAAGAACCCAAAAATTGCTATTAAGCGACCACGAACAGCTATCAGACAAACTTTTCCCCAACAAATTAGAGAAAAGAATATTTTTGACTGGAGACCACGAAAAACGTGAGACTTGTAAGTCGATTTATTGATTATGATGACCTTTAAAGAACTCTGAGACCAGATTATCAGAATTTTTAGATTTTCTATTTTCAAAATTTTTAGCACGTGAGAGGGTAAGAGCAACAAAGAGACCAACTTTTTTGCAACCAAGGAGACAAACAATTGGTTTTGCATTGGAACTCACACTAATTTAAGACCTTCAAGTAATTATCATGAATTTTGAACAACTTGAACAACTCACACAAAAATTAAGACTCTTACGGTAATAATCAAAAATGAACATCTAAAAATTATCATGAATTTTTGCTGGATAGCTGTTTGATGTGGTACTTTGCAAAAAATGAATAAAAAATTCGACTGTTGGTTTCCCGATAACCATTTTTTCGAAAAATTAAGAGAAACAATTTGAAAGTAACTAATACGTCTCCTATTAACTAAGTTTGAAATTGAAAACCATGATTTCGAAGACTCGAATTGATTCCAGTTGTTTATCGGAAAAGTGCATTCGAAATTGAAATGGAATCTTGCAAGATTTTACATTCAAAAGTAGTTTTGGAAAAGAAGTGTATTAGAATCAGTTCTGCTGATCGAGAGGCTGCTAAAAGTCAATTCATTTCGATTTAGGTTAGTTTTCGCTACGAGAAAAATCTATTTTTTCCCTGAATTTAAATATGTGCAAGATTCTTGCAAAATTTTCCGGGTAAATAATTTTTTCATTAACCTCGGTTTTGTAACTAGTCTAATGAACCCTACTCTGGTTCAAAGATGTTTACTAAAACATTAGCAGCCTGTTTGATTTTTTGCAGGGATTCTTATTTTGTAAGAGTCTTGCAAGATTATTGCAGTATTTTAATCCGCTGATCAGTAGGCTAAATTTTAAATATGGTTTCAGTATACGTTATAGTAAACTTATACGTTTTGTTTTCACTCTAATTTGAGCGGTTCAGAATTAAAAGAATGTCATCATGTATCCTTTACAATGTCCTTCTTTCCAAAATCTTTTTCGTTGGAATTTCAATCAAACAAGCAAAATTGGCATGTCTCGCTACAGTTATCAAACGACTACTTCAAAAAAACAATAAGTGGGTTTATTGACTTTGGAAGTAACTATTCGTTTCAAAACTGCTTTATCAGCACTATACCCTTCTAAAACGAACGAGAAGTTATCATTTTCGGCTTAATCTGATTATTGTCGACAAAATTCTTCCACCTAATTTTCTCCAAACTAAAAAAAACCTTTCTCAAGAACGATTTCTGTCTCAAGATTTGAGACATTTGCAAACTTCGAAGACAATTTCTTATCAAAATCATGTTGAGAATACCACAAATTGTGAAGTGATAAAAAGCAATAATGGGATTCAAAAACATTGTTTAATGCAGTCAAATTCTAGCCAGTTTTTTTGTATGCTGGACGTTCTCCCACCTTTTGTTGCTTTTTTTTGTTTTAATCAAAACGAAAAATGCTACCAAAAACGTTAGGATTCATTGAAGACCTATATTGGTTTAAAACCTGTGCAAAACTGGCGAAATTTTCAGCCCGTCAATTGGAGTAGTATTTGTTGGTAAGAAACTCTGAACAGTGAAAAGGCAGGAAGATTTTGTTGTTATTATTACCGATCAGTTTTTGCTGTTCCAACTATCTGTGTTTCGTAAAAAAGTTGTTCTGAATGGCTGAAGATTAAATTTTTAGCAGGTCGATTATGTTGAAAACCTCCTTAAAAAGAATTGAACTTACTGCAGTGGTTATGACACAGATTATTGCAGTTTTTTGGAAGTGTAATCAGCTGGCTCTCTTCTCAAACATAATTATTTTCCAAAAAATATCATGGAGAAATGAATTGACTTGAAAATCCTAAAAAAACCAGTGTTAACTCAATTTTTGTCAAAAATTCGGAAAGGCGCCGGAAAATGGGCAGTTTTGAATCCTGATACTGTATTTCTTATCTAAAACACTTTTCAATGGCCACAAAAATAGTCGCTAATGCCACTAATTACTGAAGCACTTCGCACAGAAGCTTTAAACATCTGGACGTTAAAATGTCAACCTAATAGCGTGCTAAATAGACTAGATATAAACGACTAACAACTCAAATAACAATGAATTGAGATGAACTTACAGGTTTTAAATTCAAAAAAGTTCAGTATACAACACCGTTTCATAACACGTCTCATAAAATAAATTTGTGAAGATTATTGGGATATGTTTGACAAAAGGAGAATTCCGCCATAATTGCACAGTGTTATGGAACTACAGTGAAACGCACGCACAAAAAAATGTTTGTAACACTCAATTTGACCTTGTGCCAAACTGAAATTGTAAAGACAATCTCACCAAAAGGATGTGATGGCTCAGAAATGTTACAATACCGATTAATAGGTAGAAATACTCTTGTACCCTTTTCGTTCTCAATTTTAGTAAATTTTCACTTTTGGTGTTTATTCTACTTTTGTATAATTCGGCCAAAAATAATGTCATCATGTTTCGTTTACAATATCTTAATTTCCACAATTTCTTTTTTTGGAACTTCACCAAAACAGTCAAAACGTGCCTTTCTTCTGTGTCAAGTATCCATTGGCTCCTCTAAAAAAAAATATTTAAATTAGATGTCTCTGGAAGTAGTTTTCCTTAAAAAGTTGTTTATCAGTACTAAGTCCTTCTAAAAACTGCGATGATTCAAAGTTATCTGCTCCAACAAAACATTGTACACAAATATAACTAAATAAACTCGGATATACAAGAACAGTGAGCTACGAGACTATTGCAAAATTCGAAGCCATTTACCAAAAAGAAAGAAAATACACAAATTGCTTAATATATGGAACTTAAATAAATCAAATTTTTTACATTATCCAAAAACTTGTTGCCGAACAAACAAAGAAGCCTCCGAACATATCAAATTTTATCTAGGGCTATATATATATATATATATATATATATATATATATATATATATATATATATATATATATAGTATTTAAACCTTTGGAAAACTGAACAACTGGGCACGCCAAGGAAACAAGCATTTTTTGGCAACAAATTTTGAACTGTAAAAAGGAATGAAAAAATTGCATTTTTTTGTACCTATCTTAAGCGAAAAGTTTGTACTTGATTGGTGAGGATTAAACTTTCTGCAAATCGCCATTTTTGAAATCTTTCAAGGAAATATTATAAGAATCTGTAATTATCAGGACACACATGATTGCTATTTTTCTTAATGTTTATCACAAGGCTCTCTTTCGCAAAAAGAAATTAATTTAACGTGAATATTTTCGTCTTATCATTGAGCAATAAAAGTGGTTTGATAGTTTTATAATGAACCAAACTACAAACAAGTTTTTCCGATCATTGCGAGCCAGCGCGGAAAATGGGCATTTTTGACAGCTAATACTGTGATTCTTATCCACTATGTTTTCGCATGACCACACGAATATGGGCCCTATTTCAAATAAATACTGCAACAGTTCCTCAAATACTTCCAAAAACTGTATGTTAATACATTAACCGACGTACCACCATGATGAAGAGGACCATCCATTGAAAATGCAAAGAAATGATATGAATATTCAACTTGTATATCCAACGAAGCTCACTCGTTCAACGAGCTCTTTAGCATTTCAGATCCAGTCTTTTTGGGAGCTATATTGGGATAACTTTTTCACAACAACAAGTTCGTCATATATGTACCATAATAATGAATAAACTTGAATCTTACCCAGAAAACAATATTTGCATCATTCAGGATGTCTTTGTTCCAACATCAGTTCGTAAGAAGTATCACTAGGGTTTTGTTTCCATTTTTCTCCTCAGCGATTCCTTACTCTTTCTCCGAAGGGATTATTCTGCTTCACAAATGTTGCATTACCGACTTAAATTAGACACAGAAAACTCACTAGTAGAAAAATTCAGGACAAATGTTTGTGCAATAAGAACACTAGCGGGATGTTAGTGGGATACAAGGGGAACATTAAAGTGAGGTTAGGGGAACACAAATAGGGGGGGTACGTGTGGTTAATCTATTGAATTGCGAATTTTTCTAGCCTGAGTTTTTTTCGTGCCCAAATTTACAAATAAAAAAGAAATCGTTTCCTGTAAATTGGACACAACACAAACACTTTTTACTCACCTCAATTTTTAGCCACCAGCCTCTATAACAAACAGGATTGGTAATGTGCAATTGCACATAAAGTTCCGACACCGATCGTCAGCAATTTTGACTTAACTGTAAACCCAATGAGGAAGACATTGAAACTTTCATAATTTCACGCATTGTTCATCAAACTACTAAAAGAATAAAATAATGCCGCATTAAATTACAGATGAAACCTGTCATTAATGAGAATACGAGTTAAGACAAACTTAAACATTATTTAGATCTAGATAATAATTAATTAATCAAGATAATAATTAAGATTAATCAAGAAATAATACGTACAATCGAGAGTCGATGTCTATATAAAAAGGGAAAACATAATAGTAAAAACAAAGATGGCCTCATATAAAACCTAAACAAATAAAGCTGCACTACAGTAAACAGGTTATGGGTCCTGCCCTTAAAACATTTTTTCGTATTAATTTAACTTAAATCAGCAGAGCAGGCGAGGTACAAAATTAAGTTTTTATTTCTTCAAAGTGCTTAAACCGATTAGGTGTCAGATAAAAATGAGAGAGCAATTGAGACCTGATGAGGAAAGAGTTCAAATTTTCAACCAAAAAAAAACAGATCATAATGCGACTCTTTAGGAAATCAAAATTTATGTTTCTATTTTTGACATAAGTATAAGACTTATTAAGACATAAGTGTAAAAAAACAACAAATACGGGCAGTTTTCAAAACTTCACGGACAATTTCACCAAACTGAAGTATTGGAACCGTTAGGACTTGGAGACAACAAAAGCCATATTTGGAAAACATATAATATTTAGAAAAAAAACACAGCTCAGCAAAGTTGATAAGAATTGTCAACGATGAGACTAAATAAGAAGATGACAACATCAAGATCAAAAAATGGGTAGGTTCAAAAGACCTCTTTTGAAAAAATTTAGTTTCAAAGTCATTTAATACTTTAGCCATAAACAAAAATCATTAAACTACTAAAGTGACAAAGAGTAATTCAAATTTTTGAAATATATTCCATCGAGTTTTCTTAAAACTGAATTTAAAACTGTCGATAATGGGATAATATTTCAGGTCAATAAAAAAACGACACTCAAAAACGGGCATATTGTGAAATAATCGCAATTTTTCTTTTAAAGATGGCAGTACCAATGCCAAAAAAACCATTATCTAATAAACCGAAACACAAATGATATTTTAACGAGCATGATAAAAAAAAAGTGAGCACAATTTGTTACTGAGACAGAGCTACAATATGAGAGAAGCAAGAGAAAAAGAATCGAACATCAAAAATGCAAAGATATTTCCTGAAAAATGTATATAGGAG
>NW_027449741.1:0-16800 GCF_964194025.1 Convolutriloba macropyga
CGAGCACATGAGATTTTTGCGATGTAATGAATCAATTGATTTTAATTGTTTTTAAATGTATGCAAAACCTGTTCTCCTGTTGTTTGAGATTGGTTCATACATTTTTTTTCAAAATTTTGCTTTGATAGCAAATCTTCCTTGGCGGTATACATTAAGTTAAATTGTATAAAAACTTTGTGCCTATAGTCTTCAACTTAATGATGCTCCAAGAGAAGTAATCATCAAAACAAGATGCAAATGATGATTGATTTCATTGACGTATATTAACTGCAGGATCAGCACATATATTTTTGAGTAAAATATAATGGTTTAAAATTTAATCTCAGGTTTCATATTTTTGGAAAAATCAATTTTGTTTCCGACAAAATTTTTTCTTCAATTATAGTGAAAATTCTTAATTGTTGTGTTTGAAATGGATCCATCAAACCGCAAGTTGAAAATGATTGACTTCCTATTTCTTACATTCTCGAGATGGTTTAAGCTAACTAGCCAAATTTTAAATATCTTTTTTCCGTCCCTCCAAACTTTCCAATCCTCTGGTCATCAGTAAAGTTTTAACTTTGTTTTTGCTAACAATTTAGCATTGTTCTACAGAAAATTAAGCGCAAACAATTGCGCATCAGTTACAGTATTGTTACTCCCTTGGTAATAATCGATATTTAAATTTTTCCAAAGGTTCCCAAATATTAATTGATTAATTGATGGATGAAAGTCAGATTTGTTACCAAGAAATTAGCATAAATGCGTTAATATTGAATTGATACAAAAATTTTTGTTATATTTAGATAACATAATCGTTATGATTAAATTTTTTTAAAAAAAATTGTTATATTCAAATTTTTATTTCGCTATATTTTTATATTCCAGATCATCGCTGCTTGCTTATTTCTTGAAAGCTCCTGTTTGCATTGTTTCAAATGTTTTGCATGCAGTTTAATAGGTGGATACGCAATTTCTCAGAGCCAGAGAAGGAGGAACTCTTTTTCGGTTAAACAAATCGGTGAAAGGTTGACGTGACTTTTTGAATTTTTTAATTGCTTTTCTTATAGAGCTGTGATAACTGTTTCGTGGACTAATTTTGTACAGATAACTGCAAGCTTTCTTTGATTCAAATCATCAAGAGATTTAAAAAAATCTGAACGTCAATATTTTATATATTCAAATAATAAGCAAAATAGATGGCTCCAGTTTTACGTTTAACAGAACTTTTCGTCTAAATCTATTTAGGTCAAAGAGCTAGATTTAAAAAAAATAAAAAAGAAATTATTTTGAAAAAAAATTAGCGCATTTTAGAATACAAAATTGATTTGGTTTATTTTCCGGTGAACATCGATTGTAGCGCCTTGTTAAATTATTTCACTTTCGTTGCGATTATGAAAGTAATTATCTTAATTCATTTCCATCTCAGAAGTACATAAAAAGCTGCTGTTCCTTTTCTGCTCTCTTTTTGTGTGCAGTTGTTTGGTTGTGACAGACCACATTGTAAAGATGGCAAGAGTAGCTTTAGCTGAATCTTCTCTAGATCTGGGCGAGATTAGTTGTGAATCTCCCTTTTAATTCATACAATCAAACCTCCACTACTCAACTGCCCCCATACACGCTCTCTCCAGCATTAAGGGGGCTTAGCTTCCCGTCTTAAAATTCATGGATGCTTAATCCCACTATTTTTGGACCCTCTTCCTAGCTAATTCATTTCCTCAGGGACCAATAAGACACTGCTACGACTACTACGACTGCTTTTATACTTCTAGAATGGGATAACTTTGTAGCATAATGTTGGGTTGTATAAGGGAATTTTTCTCTTATTTTGGGCATTTTAGCATATTGCGTTAAATATTGCCTTTTTAGACAACAGTGTGAAATGTATGGCTATTTCGCTGGATATATTATGGCTGCTATCATTTGTCCAATAATTTTAGATCTGGAATAGTATGTTCAATGCTGAGAGAAAAAAATTGGCTTATAATAATTTGTTTCACAATCATTTAATCTGTCATGCGCAATTGTGTGAAAAAAGTGCTAATCAAAAATCAATTTTAATTGAACATTTTGTACCGTAGAATAAAAGCCATAACAATCTATCTCAACAAGCAGCCCCCTCCCCCCCCCCCCCCCAAAAAAAATAATAATAATAAAATAATAATAAAAAATATAATAATAAAGCAAACTTTTTTAGAATTTTTTTGGATCGGGTAGGGGGCCTGCTTTAGCTACATTTTTTGAGACCTCAAATGGTTGAGCTTAATCTAAAGGCCGTGCCAATTAATTTATAAGGAAAAGAAAAGATATCAAGCCAGCTTAGGTTAGATCATTCGGTTAAAAAAGTGACATTTTTCCATAATTTCCCCCGATATTTTTCCCAATTAATGCAGCTTAGTGGGAGTGTATTAGGGTGTCAGCGGTTACACAAGTGACGTCGAGTATAAACAATCCCACCCATGACTTTCATGCTCGGGTGAACTTCGACTAATTAGGAACTTGAATGTCATAACTTAAGTAAAATTTGAGAAAAATTTATCAATAATAGTTCATTGATGAGATATTTTTCGCGAACCATCGAAATCGAATCATTGCAAATTTTCCCTCTCCTGTGAATAGATTTCTGGAAAATCTCTCAAAGTTATTGTTCGTCAGAATGAGTTTCAAATCTTCATTAGTATGTCTACAATAAATTCGCGTTTCTTGCGAACAAAATACTCCAGACGCTGTCTTATTTCGGATCTATTCTGTTTTGCCCCCCCCCCCCCAGCTTAGTGAACATAAATTTTTTATGACCCCCAGGCGCACGTGCTATTTTCTTACATAGCAATGTGCTATATATACCAACCTATAATTTGTTACAGGGGATCATAAAAAATACTGGGGGGGGGGGACAAAATAGATCCCTTATTTCTAGTGTTAAGAATTACAGAAGATTTAAAAAAGTTTAAACAAGCATTCGTTTGACACGCTCCGGAGAAAGTTCATACGTCGAAGTTCGATTAAAAAACAGGCAAATAAGTTGCGGAGAAATTTTGCAACGCTGTATAAACATTGACATGCAAATTTGGAGAGATACAGATGCTCTTTTTGAGTAGACCGTTTTTTTTCCGTTTGTGCCCCTCCCCTCCCCCCCAGCTTAGTGGGTGCAGATTATATGCAACCCCAGAGGCACGTGCCAAATTTTAACATAATGATTTACTATGTAATGACACGTGTTCTCTTACTTTTACTTCGCCAATCTTGTCATGACATATCTGCATTGACCAACTTTTGAATAAAAACGTCTAATTTTTTTTCTATCTCTCAGTTTTGATTCGAGATTTTCCTACTCTAAAAACTGACTTGATCATAATGCTCTGATGGAGTTGTTACCACACACGTTCAATTCCTCTCAATCAGCACTGATCAGGAATGGATCATCCGCTCATAACGTTATTTTTCTGAGATGGCATTTAGTTTCGTCCTTCTAGCATTCGTTGAGATAAGCGCTGAATATATCAATTATGGAATAATTGTTGATAGTGTAAACGTTCTGAAATCAATTTTTGTTTTGTTATTGCTATAAAAAGGCCGCTGATTTTGAGTCTGCGCTGATAATCTTTGGTACAGGAGAATTCAAAACTTTGCTATTATGACGGCCGGACGCTGTTTATTTTAAAAATCTAAAAATTAATTACATTAATGAGCATTAACTTTCAACACACAGTTAATTTAGAAAATTGAGACCAAATTGACTATATTTATACGTTATATAAAAAAATTGAAATTCAATAATTTTCGCTTCTGAGTAATGTGTATATGGTGACCTCCGCGCCATAGAGTCGCGATACGGTCACCATATACACATTATTCTAATTCCCTTTATATATCCACTACTCTATATTCACTTCTTTTTTATTTTAAATCTATCATTTCTTGTCTCACTTAGTGCAAACCACTTGTACAGAGTTAAGCTTGTAATTAACTGTTATCAGACGGATCCGTGAAGCGGTTTCACCGATAGTTTGGGTTCTATCAGTGAAACTGCTTCGCAGATCCCCACTGTCTCCAGTGGACGTCCCCAGATACTAGTATAAAACTAATCAGTGAAACTGCTTCGCAGATCAGACCGTGTAACAAGCACGTAAAACCAACTTGCGAAAATCTGTGAAGCCACTTTCTGGATTGTTGTAACCACATTGTGGATAACTTGAATAAAAAACCAGCTTAACTCTTCTATAAATTTTAACTTTTTGCTAATATTTTGCGAATCACTCTTTAAGAGCGATTCACTCTTATTCGGAGTGATCCCCCAGTAGAAAGATCGCTCTTTTTCAATCTTAAAGAGTGATTCCCTCTTTTTTGATATTTTTTTTATTTTTTTATACTTTTTATTTCAAATTATCTATACTCTTCAATAAATTTATATTTTCGTTTACTTTTTCTATATTTATTCCATTATTAATAAGAAATGATACAAAATTGTAGTATTTACATGAACAACTTTCCTCTGTTTGGACAGTTACTAAAGGACTTAGAGCTCTAGGATTTTGTCTTTTATCTAATAAGCTTTTACTAAATCCTCTAGTTAAGTCTACATCTGGATGTTGTTTCTTTACATGAGACCGTATCCCATCATATCTCACAACAGAAGTACAATATGGACAATTAACTTTAGCTGAAGTACAACTTCTACATGTATACTTACTCTCATCAAAATCAGTTAGTGGTTTTACATAATTAAATTTATTACAACTTCTAATTAAGACTTCTGGGCTAAGGTTAGGGTTATGGTTAGGGTTAAGGTTAGGGTTAAGGTTAGGGTTAATGTTAGGGTTAAGGTTAGGGTTAAGGTAAGGGTTAAGGCTAGTATCTGAGTTTGAGTTAGAGTCATAGATAGAACCAGAACTAGAACCAGAACTAGAACCAGAACCAGAACAAGAACTAGAACCAGAACAAGAACCAGAACTAGAACTAGAACTAGAACCAGAACTAGAACTAGAGCTAGAACTAGAACTAGAACTAGAACTAGATTCATTTTTTAAAGAACAACCCCATGGAGAAAAATTATTAGCACAAATACCACTAGTATTATATTACCACACATACATTTATCAGTTTTATCTTTATGACATGATTCATAATGATATTTTAAAACAGCAATGTTTCCATATTTATAGTTACACTCTAAATATTTTAAAAGAATTTATAATAGGGTAAACTATAATATTTACCAAATCATTTCGCGGATAATATTTAACCATGATTTCAATTAAACCTTTAGTTTTATCTTTAGATATGATACACTCTGCTAAATATTTATTTCCTAACGTATTGAGTGTATAAGTTTTACATCTCTTATCCAAAATCAATTCAAGGTCTAATTCTTTTTTTATCTCTAACAAAGTTTATGATCTCTTCTCTAAATTCTTCATTATTTCCATATATTCTGGTTAAAACCTTTCCTCCCTTTCTATTCAAAATTCCCATCTCTTCAATGACGAAGTCACAGCTACACTGATTTATATATTCGTCTTGTTTTGTATTTCGTAGATTGGGATTAGTGAACGAGCTTTGCTCGTGGTTCTCAAACGAACTTTGTTCGTGGTTTACCAAACTGCTTGGCTTGCCACGGACTTCGTCCGTTCGCAGATCATTATCCAACTCTTCTCCATATCCAATGTATTTACTCTACTCAACATTTTGCTAGCTCCCATTGCTACACTCCCAGAATTTCTTGATATTATATCAGGATAAAAATAACTAAATATAATTAAAACTGAGCTTATAATTCAACCAATAGTTGATAAACATTTTATACCTTTTCCCAAAATCATTTCCTTAGTTAAAACATCATTCTGTATTTTAATATTATTTAATTTAAGAAGTTTATTAAAATAGAATATATAGTTATCGTGATTGATAACATTTCTATCTGTTGCATTTATCATGAGTGGTTTCATATTTGCTATAAGTTTATTTATATCTTCTCTTTCTAATTCATCTTTTAAACTAAGAGCTTTTAAATCAAGGAAACCAACTCTCGAATCATATATCATTGTTCTATTACTATTAATAATAATAAAAGTATTTTCCTTCTTATTATATTTAATTATACCATAACGAAGTTCATCTGACATTCCATCTGTACGATTATAATGGTTACTATTTAACTCACTAATTATTTTACTAAAGTCATGTTCACATTTATATATCTCATTAAAGTTTTTAAATAGATCAGGTCCATTATAAGTTGTTAAATAAATAGTATCACAACTCACTCTTGCTGTATTAAATATTTGAGCTGGTTTATGACACATTACAATAATTTGAATATTATGATTTCTACCTTCAGTAAAATAATAAGCTATGTCCTTATTTAACCTATCACCCATATCATCAAGTACTATTACACATTTTTGAAATTTATGCATATTATTTTTTTTGACCATATTTATATCACATTTATTAAACCCAGTATAAAACTTATTAGACTCAGGATCTATCCAGTCTCTGTCATCTTTACACACTATAACTATATTTTTAGCTTGGTCTTGGTTTTGGTCCTGGTTTTTGTTTTGATCAGTGAAACTGCTTCGCAGAGCTTGGTTTTGGATTGAGTATAATTTTAAGTATTGTCTAATAAAAAATGTTTTCCCTGTACCAGTTCCACCATAAACAATAGTATGTAATATGGTGACTTTTCATATTCAAATCTAACTAGATTCCTATTGATAAATCCACCAAAGCTTTCTTCTAGTTTTGTGTATTTACTCGGTATTGAATCATATATTATAAAACAAAATATAATTATAATAATAAGAAAAAAAGTATACCACCTTTATCCATTTTTATATATAAAATTTATTATATAAAAAATGCTTATCCTAACTTTGAGGAAATCAATAATAAATTTAATATTGATAATAATGCTATGAGTGATATCAGAATAAAAGATATAGGTAAAGATATAAGTCTAACACCAATTGAAATAGTAATGAGAGATGAGACTACAGATAATATCCGTGAAACGACTTCACCAATCGGGGAACCTAACTTCAACATTATTGTCAATCTAGATCCAACTGATGGTACACATTGGGTTTTAGTTATAAGAAGAGAAGGTGGTCCTGTTTATTACTTTGATAGTTTTGGTGTAGAAACTCCACCATTATTTTTAGAAGAATATGTTGATCTAGGCTCTAATGAGAGAATACAACAATATGATGAATCTTATTTTGGGGCTTATTGTTTATTTATGATCTATCTTATTGATAGAGGATTTAGAATTAAAAGTGCTTTGAATATTCTAGTTAATCAATGTGAATATCCAGGAATGTATAATGAGTGTTTTTGTTTAGGTTGAAATGTTAATGTTAATGATAATGATATTGATCTACGAAGTAGCTTTGCTAATAATGATAATGATAATGATAATGATAATGTTAATGATAATGATAATGATAATGATAATGATAATGATAATGATAATGATAATGACATTGATAATGATAATGTTAATGTTAATGATCTACGAAGTAGCTTTGCTAATAATGTTAATGATAATGATAATGACATTGATAATGATAATGTTAATGATAATGTTAATTATAATAATAATGTTAATGATAATGTTAATGATTATTTTATATATTAGGGAACCTGCTTGGCTAGCCACGAGCAAAGCTCGTTCGCAGATCTATTTGGTGAAAAACATGGTGAAACATGGACGAAGTCCCATCAAAAGGGTAAACCTAATAACAATAGTCCTACTAACACTATCTCTGTAAATATAATTGAAGATCTACAATCTTGGCTAAATGATGATGAAATAATTATTGAAGCCACATTCCCAGATAACTTTAGATGTATAATATCTGGTCCTAGTGAATGTGGTAAGACATTCTTATTAAAAAAACTAATTCTAGCTAGTATATATTTTGATAAGCTATGCATCATTGGACCTACTGGTGATCAATACAATGGATTAGAAAGAATAAACCCGAAACAATTATAGAAATTATTAAAGATATAAAAGATTTACCATCTCCTGATAAACTACCCAAAGACTTAAAGAAACTAATGATATTCTATGATGTTAGTGCCAAAGAACCAGTTATTAATGAATACTTTTGTAGGGGTAGACATAATAATTATAATATGATATATCTTAATCAAAACTTGTTCTCTCTGGATAGGAAGAGTGTTAGAGAGAACTGTAATCTATTTATTTTATTTGAACAGAGAGGTAAAGTCGTAGCATCGTTATATCAAGATTTCTTTAATAATTTTGAACTTAGTTATAATGATTTTGCTAATATATGTAATAATGTATGGAAAGAGCCTTATAATTATATTGTCATTGATATAACTAAAAATAAAAATAATAATGGTAAACTAAGAATTAATTGGGATCGGAGAGTTTTGTAGTTTAGTTTAAGTGTAAGTTTATATCTACACCAGATGGGTCTTCGCCCAGCTAGTTACACTAGATCAACGAAGTTACACCAGATGTAAAGTAAAACTTAATACATCACCATTAAAGTCTATAGGTCTTGCATGCTCATCTTTAATATGAAACTCTATATATTCTGTTCTATCTTTGGTTACATTTTGATACAAGATATTAGTTGGTATAATATTTATCAGGTAACCTGGTGGCTCTGTTAGATTAAAAGTATATAATATATCTGTATCTTTACCATTATCTTTAGCTCCAGATATAATATTGCAATGACTGTTAATATTTTATGGAAACCCATAATATCAATAATTTTCTGAGATTTATATTTACCTTTTTTAAAAACTATTTTTCTAAATCCTAGTAATGAGGCTAGTGAGTTTTCTATATCAAAGCTGAGTGCTCCTTGTTTTATTTCCATTAAACAGTTCATCGTATTCTTGTCAGGTTCTATTATAACATTACCATCAGTTTCTTCTTTTATTAATTCTGCTATGTCAGTTAACTCATATGCTCCCGGTGTAATAGTTGAATATAGCAACGGAACTCCTTTATAATTATAATTAAGGATAGATGTAATGTTTGGGCTTGAGGTAGATATAGGGTTAGGGTTATGGGTAAAACTAGGTTCAGAACTACGAGCCTGAGGTAAAGCTTCATCTTCTCCTATAACAGTACTAGCATATAAGAATTGATTATTCCCTCTTTTCACATTAAACACCGAATTATAAACAGATAATCTAATTAAACCTAATTTTGATGAGTTAAGTATAGGTTCACTAAAATTAAACTTTTCTGTTGGCTTTATCATTCTAAAGCTAAGTGTATGTTCTTCTTTAGTTTTAGTTAAAGCATCATGTATCTTTTGCAGTTCCCATAAGATTAAATTTTCTGTCATTTTTTATCTAATAAAAACGGGTTTTAATTTGGATACAACTTATAGTTATAATAATGATATACAAAAAAGTAAGATTATAAAATAAAAACCTAATAACCTAGCAACAATGAATACAATCAATACTAACATTAATATCATTCTCAATAGAGAAGAGAATCATTTAGATTTAATTGATTCCTATATAGAGATAGAGTTTGTTGTATCAGAGGATGCTGGTGGTGTATTTGCTAATGATGCTAATATCAGATTAGTTAATTATGGTATGATGGCATTGCTTAGTTCAATTAATCTTGAAACTAGTGGTGGTAGGACTATTATTTATTATATAGGTTTTGTTATATCAGGAAAAGCTAAGTTTTATATGTATAAAGCCATATATGATTACTTTGAAAAAGAATTAGATTGTAGTTATCATTACAGAGATACAGATAGTATATTTATAAACATAAATGTTCCTTTAGATAGTAATATAGAAATTGAAATGAATAAGATAAAAGATATTTCACATAATAATGAGTTGGGTAAGATGAAGGATGAATTACCTAATGATACTATTCTAGAAGCCTGTTTCCTTAAGGCTAAAGCATATTGTTATAATACAGTTAAAGGAGAAGATGATAAAAAGTTAAAAGGTATAACCAAAGCTACTATTAGAAACTAAATTACTGTTGAAGAATATGAAAACGCTATATACGAAGGTAAAAGTAAATATGTACCTAATTATACTATTGATAGCAATACACATCATTTAGAAACTAAGGAACAATATAAAATAGCTATTGATCTATTTGATGATAAAATAGCTATTGATCCATTTGATGATCCATTTGATCTATATTAGAGATTGTAATGGTGAATTTGGGTTTTACAATTAATAATAGCAAAATTTAGTAAATTTAGTCAAAAAAATGATAGATTTTTATTTGTGCGGAAAAATGGAAATATAGTAGAAAAAACAAAGGGAAATAGAGTAATGTGTAAATGGTGACCGTATCCTGGCTCTAAGGCGCGGAGGTCACCATATAGACATTAATCTTCTGTGAAATGTGAGAAAAGCACCAAAAGCGTTCAGGCTTTAAAATTATCGATGAACAATGTTTTTATGGAAAAAGTAACAACCAAAGCAGTCCGTTAAAGCTCAAACTTTCTAAAAATCATCTAAAATGATTTTTCCCCTAAACTTTTCAAAAGGTCTCTTTAAACTTAATCCAATGTATCCTGGGAGATGTAGAAATTTTTCACTCAGTGCCACTGTTTCAATTAAAGATTTTTTTGTATGACTTCGCAGAAAAACAAGAATCCTGCAACGTTACACAATTGGTACGCAAAATCATTTCGGTCGGAAAGAAAACTTATACAACAGTCTCAATGTAACAGGTTGGAATCAATAATGACTAAAAAATATTTGTTAATCACAATCTGAATGTGTATTGTATGCAAAATACCCATCTCAATTTTGAGACAATGATTGCCGAATGAAAACAAAAAAGTGTATATTCCAATTTTCTCAACTTTACCATGTTGAGTAGGAGAAGACATTTAATAATGTTAGATTTTCGATCAAATTATAGTCTTAAACTTACTTAGAATTATTAGAAAGAAAGTTTACCTTACCAGATTAATAAGACAAGGGCAAATTGATTCAAGTCACAAAATTTATATAAATGAATTGTCAGTAAATTGTGCCTTGAATCATTATCCGGTTCAAACTGATGAAAATCGATAACTATTTTCAGAGTGAAATTATTTAATGTAAAATTTTCCCAGCATGCATTGAATGACTTTGATACCACTGGAATTGTGATCGAATTCTTACATTAGAAAAGTGTAGAAACGTAACGTTTATGGTGTCCCTTGCGACTGGTTTCCAGGAAATTTGCAGAAGCAAACCATATTGTGTATCCCTTACGACCCCAACAGTAAATGATGGTAGTAAGATTAATTTTGTACCTTGACTTTCTCGTACTGATAATGGGTATATAGACAATTGATTTTTGAGATTTTTTTCATCCTCAAAATCAATTCAGCTTCTTGATCTAAAAATAATATCTCTCCTGTAATTCTCAAAATTCTACTGTCAAATATCATTTTCTTTACTCTCATTTTTGTGAAATTATGTTTTCTACACAGATAAAAACGCTTTTTAAACCCTTTGCGATAAACCATAAACTAACAGGTTATGGGCTCAGCTATTTTTCAAGTCATAAAATTATTTTCTAAAACAAAACTACTTTGTTTTTGACAGTCATAATCCTTGTTTGCTTAGTAACTCATCTCTTCAAAAATTTTTGCCTACTGAGTCTAAGATGATTTAATAAACTGTGAAGCTGCTGACCAACACAGAAAAAGCACAACTTTTTTCAATCAGGAGCCCGAGATCTGTGGCGCTGATACAGATGAAGGGACTCTACAAATCACTACTTGAGACTGACAGGCCACCCAATGAGCCTGCAATTTTAACCAATGGGGCAAGCAAGGATGAGAAGAAGAAGGATAGCAGACATCAAGTTAAACGAAACAATGTGTGGTGTCATCTAGCACTGACTCTAAATGCAACAACCCTCATGCTGATGAGACATGACGACTGTGTGGGATATGACGGTATCGAAGATGGAGCAAAGGCTTTGAAGCTTTTGCACGAGAGATTTCAAAGTGTGGAGACGCCAACTTTGGTGACTCTTGTGGCACAGCTTGCTCGACTGCACCTCGGGGCTTCCGAGATTTTGGACAACGTCTTTATCAGAGGACAGGAGTTGGAAGACAACAGCTATCTTAGTGGAGTGGTTGTGCAGATCACATAGTGACAAACATCGACGTGTTTTTGAACTTTGTGCCCATTCAATCAGTGGTTAGGGAACCCAACCGAGAGGCTTCCAAAGTGGTGGGAAAATGCTGTGTGAGGATCAGCTTGACCTTAAACAAAGGGGGCTCCCAGTGCTAACTAATTGTTTTTTGTAGTCCTGACTATTCCTCAGCCCTTCTATCAGTCTCAAAATGAACGGAATGGGGACATAGCCTCACTTTCGAAAATAAAAATAGCTGCATGAAACTCCAGAATAGAACCTGACAGTGCAAGGAAGCGGCAGAGACGATTGGGTCATTTGAATCAAACGGATGTGGTTAGGAATGCACCTGAGACTGGGGGAAACTTGATGGTGTAGACAATGTGTGCACATTGGCCAAAATCACAAATACTCCAGTACCAAGAGTGTCAGGGACACAAGTAGAACACAAACTGGAGAGGGTGTTTACAGACATGATGGGACTTTCAGGAGTAGAGACACTGTCAAGGCTCTGGTTCTGCATTGTCTTTGCATAAACAGTACAAGAAGTTTGTGTTTGTGGACTTGCTTAAGGCAAGAAATGAAGCACTGGACAGCCTGAGAAAATTTGTTCCCAGTGTTGCCAGTGTCGGGACGCCCAAGAAGATGAGAAGAGACAATGCAAAAGAAATCTTCTAAGAGCAGTTCTGAAAGTACTGTTTAGACGCAGGCTTTCTACAAGAGAAGACTATACAACAGACGCCACAACAGGGTGGTTTAACTGAGAGGTGGAACAGGAGATTTCTGGATATGTTTGCTCATTAAACAGAGGACTTTCCGAGATGATGCGGGCAGCAGCAATTCTCCAAGCAGCAGGGATTAGAATCTTGTTTGTTAGACGAGAAGAAGAGAGATGCACAAGGTAGAAAACGTCAGCTCTCAATTAATAACCTATCTAACTCTGGTTGCACAGTCTTCATGATGAAGAGGGAGAAAGACGTCAACAAACTTCAACCCAAGGCACTGGAAGGAAAATTTGTTGGTTACACTGAAGGATATAACGAACACTTGATTTACGTACCCAATACAAGCAACGTGGTCGCAGTTCGGGATGTGATTCTCAAGGAGTCCGAAGAATTGAACGCAATCCCTGACAACACAAGCACGCTTGAACTACTAAACGAGTGATCACATCAACTGGGAATATGGCACACAGATGACGGTTATCAAGACAACGACTGCAAAGAAAAACAGGGCACATCTACTGCAATAAAAGAGTAGTGGCACGACGCAGAGAGCGTCAACAGACAAGAAGCAACAAAGAGACGAGATGCCTCGGATCTTGAGGAAACAAGACTAGATGAAGGTTCTACTGTGAAAGGAGGCCGTCATGGAGACCCAGAGTCACTGGAAGACAGTGACACATATTTCACAGTCAGCGACAGTTGACTCAACTGTCGAGTCACTGGAGCAAGGGGACGGAGAAGGATTCAGACGAGGGAGACGAGCAAGAAATGTTCCGCAGTTTTTTGGAGAAGTCAGGACCCATCATGATGTTACTGAGTGTGTCTATGTGGAACCCAAAACAGTCTACGTTGCCTATCAAGACAACGATTGGGACCAGCGACACTGGGAATGAAGGACGAGGTCAATGCACTCCAAGACAACGGGAACTGGAACTTTTTGAGTCCAACCACAGACAGGGACGTCGTATGGGGCAAATGGGTCTACAAAGTGAAATTCTGACCCTGTGGTCAAGTCAACAAAAACAAAGCACTAAATATTGCAAAGGGCTTCAAACAGGTGGAAGGACTGGACTTCTTATAGACTTTTGCGTAAACCAGAGAGATTCAGGATTCTACTTCAACTATCAGCGACGGGTGGCCGTGTCATTCACCAGTTTGATGTCAAGACGACCTTCCTGCACTCACCAATAGAGGAACAAGTGTATCTGAAACAGGCACACTAGTTTGTAAAACGAGTATCAGATGGAGACAAATTAGTTTTTCGACTGAACAAATCAATCTATGGTTTGAAGCAGACTGCTTACAAGTGGTACAAGAAGCTGGCAAACTTTCTACTGAGACAGGGGATCACCAGAATGAGGAACGATCATTGTTTGTTCTTGAGTGCACAGATAAAGGCTTACACCATCATCTTGGTCTGGCTTGAAGATATCTTAGTGGCATCAAGAAGCATGGCAGTGATCTCCGATGTCAAGAAGGCACTCGAAGCAACAAGCAACATTTACATGGAAGACATGGGGAGAGTACACTGGTTTCTGGGTCTAACAATTAGGCAAAAAGAAGGCAAAGTCACAGGGAACCAAAAACGCTACATAAAGACTCTGCTTGAGCGGTTTCAAATGGATCAATTCAAACACTCAAGAGCTCCGTCTGACTTGAATTTGAAGCTTTAGAAAGCAAATAACGGAGACGAAGTAGAAGCGGATCAAAAAATCACTTCTGTATCTGGCCAAACATACGATGCCAGACATTCTGTTCACTGTCAACATTCTGTTCAGACACATAGATGCACATACTAACCGCACTTTGAGGCAAAAATGCACCTCAATCGGGACAAGACAGAAGATGGGAATATTTCAATTCTTTACCCGCCTACTGACAAATTGGTAGCTGACATTTTAACAAAATCTTTACGCGTATCGAAGGTGGAAACACTGAGATAAGTTTTGATGGGAACAGATTCTACGCAATCAGCTCAAGTCAAATCTAAAGTCTAAATCAAAACAAGGTCTGAACATAGTTACATTTTATAGAACGAAAAGCTTACCAGATCAATTCACAAACTATATTTAAATGAAATGCCAATAAATTGTGCTTAGAATCAATATTCAGTTCGAATTGATGAATCTAGATAGCTATTAATAGAGTGAGATTTTTTGATGTATAACCTTTCCAGCATGTATTGAACTATTCTGATACGACCGGAAAAGCATGCTACTTATGGTATCCCTTGACATCGATTTCCAGGAAATTTTAATCATGGTGCTAGGATTAGTTTTGTATCATGACTTTCCTGCGCTGATAAAGGCTATATGCAGCTGATTTTTGGCATTTTTTTCATCCCCAAAATCAAATCACCATCTTGATCTATTAATCAAAACTTTTGTAAATTTCTAAGTTATACTGCAAAAAAAATCATTTTTGTTTGTTTCTCATTTTTGAGAAAATATTTTTTTCTACTTATTTAAAAATGTTTTTTCTTCTGCTTGCAAAAATCCTTAACCCAACACAACGTTACATAGTTGCTACGCAACATCAATTAAATAGGAAGAAAATGTTATACAACATTCTCATTGTAACAGGTCGGAATCAATAATGACTGAAAAATATTTATTAATCACAATCTAAATGTGCATTGTATGCAAAACACCCTTCTCAAGTTTGAGACATTGATTGCCGAATAAAAGCAAAAAAGGCGTATATTCCATTTTTTTTCAAATTCACAATGCTGAATAGGAGCAGACATTTAATAATCAGACACCAGATAATTAAATTCTTTAACATAAATGACTAGGAAAACTGTGCAAACAAAAACATTAAAACTTCTTTATTGTGTTTCCACTTCAAAAATAACAGTATTTGCCTACGCTGGTGCTGCGTTCTAAAAAAAAGAAACCTGACTAAATTAACTGAAATGAATGGATAAAATTATTCTAGTTTTGCGCACAAAATTGAATTGATCATGGAAGCCATTAAGTTATTGTACTGAAATCAAGCCAATTGATTTGAAGTTTTAGGCAGCCCTGGTGAAAAAATCTGAATCCGCTGTTTTTGTGGTCGTCATCTACTGCTTATGTGAATCTGCATACACTTATTGTTCAGTTTTTGTTTCTGGGCTTCCACATAAGATATCAACAGACGTAGGTTGTGAAAGCAACTTGATACGAAAATGTTTGTTCCTCGGATTCTGCTGAAAATTACAGTCCGGAACCATTGGTCAGCGAAATGCGAAAAGCAGGGTCTTCTTTTGGTTGAGAAATTTTCAGTACTCCCTTATGGAAGAAAACGTGTAACAATTTCTATGGTAACTTTAGGAATGTTGAGCAGTAAAACTGTCAAAAAAAATTTTGTAAAGTTATTACTTTAAATACGTTTTTTTTGTTTTCTTAAACTTCGTACTGTAAATGATACGACTATGACATTTCTTCAGCAGTTTAGTGCTGTTTAATTAGTTCAATTTCAATTTAAACTTCTGTTGCCATGTTTATTGATTTATATCCCCAAAAAGGATATTATGAATAATTTGTCTGATCATATCATAAGCAAATTCTGATTTCAGCTTTTATTGCTCTTTGCTGCATGATCACTTTATGATCTTTTTCTACTTCCGTTTAAATTCAGTGTAAAAAATTTCATTGTTATAATTTGCTTGCTTTAAATCTTTTTTTGTTCTTTTTTGTTCATAATTTGAATGAATGTCATTTTTTTCCCAGGTTAGGAGCTACCGACTTTTATCAAAGCGCTTAATTTTGTTTCATCTGAATGTTAACATAAAATTCATCTATCGTAGAATTATTTTGAACTGGCAGTGATGGTTTGTTTTTTTTTTCAGAAAGTTATTTTCGAAGAAGATTTTCTATATCAGAGCTCATAGAATCATTAAAAGCATAGTTTTAGAAATCTTTTGTTTTAGAAATATTTGTGCAAATTATAGAAATTTTAGAAATGCAAAAGTTACAGATTATTTTACAG